>NC_057804.1:143077081-143091676 GCF_018294505.1 Triticum aestivum
AACCCTTTTTCGTAAGTGAGTCATGCACTTCGATGGCACCTACGCAATATTTTTTCTCCTCGATGGCACGTGAATGACACGTGAATAGTGCACGTACTCAACGACGGAGCACGGGATGGTAGCAATGACATGGTCAGCCCTTTTTTGGAGAGAGTACGTACTACTAGTAAATAACTTTGATGTGTCTTGTCAACTCGCAGAACGACGAGAAGCTTGATTACGCCTTCTCCCTCACCAACGCGCGCGCGGTGGCTTGCAGCACGAGGAGAAACTTTTGCTTACAAGCGGTGGATGTGCAGCAGTTCATTTGGTGTCAGATTGCCAGAAGCACTACTGTAGAACCATCGACTTCTGGAAGAGGCGAAGAGCCAAGTGCAAGGTCACCTACTAACCTTAGGCTAGGCGTAGTGGGAGTAACATAAGTAGGGGTACCTCCTTTTTTATTCTAGAAACAACCACACACGAATATCAAGGTGCTGGTTATGTAGAACAAATTTCCTGCAGTCCGTGATCAACCCTCCTCTATCTCTCTTCTCAGCCAGCCAGCGGACACGCGGAGCCCATCGTCTGTTTGCTCACATGCGGCCCCACATGTCAGTGAGAATGCAAGAGGACCCACTGAACCTGCACATCTTTCACCTCGACGTGCTGGCGGTGAAAAACAAATCTAAGAAAGATCTTCAGTGGCCGCTTTTGGAGTTACTCAAGAGTAGTAAGATTATATTTACAGTTTAACCCAAGATGCACATCTCGTGGCTTCAACTACCACTCTATTTCTTTCATGACACGACCTGGATGCTGGATGTCCCACGTGTCGGCAAAAGAAGGAAGAACCCAACCAAATCTTCGGTTGTGCTCTCGGATTAGACTAGTTGTGCTAACTTAAAATTTTTATTGTGTACTCCCTCCGTTCCAAAATACTTGACTTCCATTTGTCCAAAAATGGATGTACCTATATACTAAAACATGTCTAGATACACATATATTTTGACAAATAGAAGGCATGTATTGTGCAACGGAGGGAGTAGAATGGATGCAAGTTTTTGTTATTGGAAGAAGAGTACATCCATATATTGATAGAGCATTGGAGTTGGCCTTACAAGTGGGACCGCAGTTGAGGAAACCGACTATCGGCAAACCCCCACCTCGCCCGCCGCACGATGGCTGAGTTAGAGAAACAATGAGGTTGAAGAGATTGCTCTAGCACAGACTCCAAGAAATATGGTATCAGATGGAAGTCATGCTGGTGGCGTGTGCCATACTCCTGGACGTGAGTGCTTGTTATGGCCCATGCCACCCTACTACTCCTACTACTTACTATATAGAAATAGTATCGAGGATTCGAGGTGCTGGTTACGTACAATATGGCTACAGTAAAAACACCCGCACGACGCGCGAAGCATGTGAAGCTAGTACAAATAGTACTACTATTGTTGATTGGCCTCATCCAATAACCTATTGCAATGCACGTACAATTATGTATTCAAAAAATATTTTTTTGCCTCGTCGCACCACTCACTCACAGAAGCAACTCGAAAGCCATTCATAAATTTAGTAAGTTTATCACAGGCATATCATTTTATTACGTACAACAGGTCATCAACCCACATCGACAACGAGGATACATTATAAATACTAAAGTTTTCACCACACAATAAATAACAAGCAATGAAATGAACTTCAACTCAACCATTCCTCGGCGTTGGAAACGCTTGCTTTGAACCACAAGTGATTCTCTGGGACGGGGCATCTATTGTCGATCTCGAGACCAACGCAGGACTGATCATCCATGTTGAAGCGGCCTACTATATCAGTACCAAGGTAGGGAACCACGCTAATGTCTGAGGTATAGACACAATTGCTTCTCATAAATGGTGCTAGTAACGTTGTGTCAACAGCAGTTGGATTGCCTTTCACCATCATCGGATAGTTTTGTCCAAGGAAGAGCGAGTTTTCTCCAAGACTATGAATTCTGTACCAGGGAGAAGGTGTTGGCACTAGCACACTAGTATCAATCCCGAATACCATGCAACGGGTGTTGGAATAGGTCCGGAGAGTGCGACCATGGGAGACTACACCTGCTTCCTTAGCAGTAACATCATCAGTGGGCTGTATACACACGAGAAGAGGTGATCCATCGGAATTAGTTGCCAGGCGCCAAAGAGTATATGGGCGTTGCTTGTCCTCATGCTCGTGATCATCACCATCGTCATCTCCCCCTTGGTTATAAAAATCTTCAAGTATAGGTGGTGGAATGTTCACAGGACCTTGGAAACACAAGAAGAAGGTTAATTAGTAAAGGGAAACTTGCTAACCCGCATGCATGTGGATGAAACAATTATAATTACGGTGAAAGACAAACATACAGAAACAACGATTCCATGCAAAAATAGTGCCACGAGTGGTGGCAGCAAACACAAGGCCCTCGCATTGAATTGCATCACAGTACTCATCCGTGTACAGAAACTGATTTTTGAGCAATATCCATCGAGTCAAACCAGCAAGGATGGCAACAAGCTTGTCGAAGATAGCAACAACTTCATAGTTGTTGTAATTCCAAGAGTGGTTGGGAAATCGAGAAATTGCTATCTTTCGTAGAAGACAGTCACCATGATTTTATTTTAACATGCGTACAATACCGGTGTGCTCAACCTCTGGGCAGTCTGCTGAGATTTTTGGAAGTGGAACCCGGTCACGAGTGTACACATTCACAAGTTCCCACTCGCAGTTGGACCCAATGTAAACAACCCAATCTCCATTTGCGCCTGGCCAAGCCTTGCCCTCAAGCGATGGCATCTTAACATCATACGTATCATTATCAAGCGGCATCAACTTGCACAGGGCGAGGCCTCTGTCGTGATGACACCAGTCATCAGGGTCACGGCGAAGAAGATAGGGGAGATCAAACCGCTCCTTGACTCTTGGGTTCCTTGTAATGATGTTATTAGTTGAGTCGAGAATGGGCTTGAACGAACCTGCCATGCTAGCCGAGGTGATGACGTCGCACCGATCAATAAGTTCCTCCACCACGTCATCTTTCAGATCAGGGCAAGAATAACGGGGTCGTTTCCGTCCTGTTCCCTCCATGGAGAAGACGATCGAACAATGGCAGAAGAAAGGGTGAAGGGCTGAAGGAAAATGGAGGAGGGAGAGGAAGAGCGTGCGACAGCAGTTCCAAATCGAGAGGGAAAAGAGTCGGTGGACGGTTGCCAGTTTGCCACGGTTCACGAAGGGGCGCCCCGGCCTACACGTCGGTTCGAAAATACTCCTACACTCGCCTCGTCTCACTGATAGGTTGGAACGGGACCACATGTCAACGAAACATGGTGTGTAATTTATCGTGCAAAATGCGATCTGGCCGCGTTGGCTCGAGGTGCCACATTAGTTTTTTTTGAAAGTTTGCCGCATTAGTTATCGACCTTTATTTTTTTTAACATGCAATCTGAATGGATAGCTCTTGTGATCATCACATGTGAGCGGATATAGTGATGGTTGATTCGCCCGAGCAACTTATTACTGTGGGAATATGGGAGTACCAGCGGATTCAAGGAACAGAGAAATAATGGTTGCTTCGTCCGAGCAACTTACTGTGGCGAAGGTGGGGCTCTGTGATTTGGCTGCTCACTAGTCATTACTACTGCGGCGCAACGACCGGGGTGAATCTTTCCCTGAAGTTGTGTTGTGCACTCAATATTGCTGCATGGCAGGTGGAGCCGGATGAAGGATGTCCAACATGTCGGCGAAACGAAGTTGAATTGTTTCTGGCATTGCTATCAATCCTTCAGGATTTGTTTATATGTACGCATAATTTTGATGAAATTGTATTGTGATGCTATGAAGGTTTCAACTCTGGTTCCCGCAGGAAAAAAAGGTTTCAACTTAGGATTCATGTGTCTTGCCTCGAGATTATCTCGTTACAACATTCCATCAAATACAAATGAAACTACCATGGCTAATGCATCCCAATGGTTTGCAGATCAGCGCCAATATTCACATCACAACTGAAGACAAAGTTGTGAGAAGGTGTACAAATAAAGAAAAAAATATAATTGATCGATGTTGTTCGTAGGCATGGCTCCATTTCCTTGGCACAGTGTTCATTGCTTGGCAGCTAGTTTCACCCAGCTCTGTAGCCAAAAAAGAGGTGTATGAAGGACACCACAATCCGATCATTTTGTGCAGCTCCACTAAAATCGGGCGGACCATCCCTGTTTGCAAAGATATCCAGTCAGTGTGATTACAATAATAGTGGAACTAGATGATGAAACATAACACACATAAATAGAAGCCGATCACCTCTACGATCTCTCTTTAGGACTAACTTCTTGTTGGAGAAGATTAGGCATGGAGTTGGATGAGGAGGATAGCAAAACCAATCTCCCTTTCTGTAGTCCCATAGAAATGTAAAAACGTTGCCCGTGTGACATTTTGGCGGAACTGCACAAAACACTCTTCAGAAAAGTGATTTGTGCAGTTCACCAAAAGGTCGCAATAGCAACAAGGTGAAAATGGATAGCCCTGTTTGCAAAAGGAGGTCCAAAGGAAACAATTACTGCCCAATAACACGAGTTGAAGACACATACGCCGACAAAAAAGAAGCATGTTCCATGTAAAAAGGGAAAGATATCACATGGTGGTTTATCAAAAATGGTTTGAGGACTAGATTGCAAGATGGAAAGTACGCCGGCCGAGATACGATTTAAGCAAACAACTAAAGAAGATCCACATGCAGCAACGTGGGAAGATGGGCAGTGGAGCAAGGCCAGAGGAAGCTGTATCTGAGGGTCGTCGGGATGTTACTAGGAGGGCGCCGGCGGTCGGGTTCTGCCCATACTACGGTAGCAAGCAACTGGCGAAGGCCTTACCGCGTCGGAGCTTGGTCAGAGAGAACGGCGGGTACCACAGATCGGGATGAGCTGCCTCAACGCCGTCGAACAGAGAGACGATGCACATCCTCCCTTTCCGCCGGCGAACGGGATGCGGCCGGATCACTGACCAACGCTGAAAGAGAGAGGCCACGGCGGCCTTGTGTGAGATGGTGTGACGAGAGACAAACCCATTTTCCCATTTTCCCCACGGCAATCGTTCTATATTCTAGGCGTGGTACCCGACCCTCCTTCGAGTAAACAACCGCTACACACGTCAAATTATCACATGGGCTGCCTTTTCATACAGAAACGAATTCCACCGTGTGCCCGCGCGGGTGTGGCCAGGAACGAGACGTGAGTACGTGCGTCCTGCGTGCACTTCTTCTTTAGGTGCAGGTACGTATGTGGGTGGGTGTGAGAGAGATGGTTTGTGCGAAACAGAGGCAATGTGTTGATGATATCTCAATCAGAAAAACGTAACATATGCAATGTGTGTGAAATGGAGTCATGGACGTGAGATATCGATAGAATTGAAAACCGGGATGAAGTGTGTGGCTGCGCGATCGATAAAGAGTGCCATCGAATTTGTGTTTGCCCACGTCAAAGATACAGGACGACTGGTGAGGGAGTCCTGGATTAGGGGGTGTCCGGATAGCCGGACTATCATCATAGGCCGGACTATCATCATCGACCGGACTCCAAGACTATGAAGATACAAGATTGAAGACTTCGTCCCATGTCCGGATGGGACTTTCCTTGGCGTGGAAGGCAAGCTTGGCGATACGGATACGTAGATCTCCTACCACTGTAACTGACTCTATGTAACCCTAGCCCTCTCCGGTGTCTATATAAACCGGATGGCTCTAGTCTGTAGGACAACAACGACCCTTACAATCATACCATAGGCTAGCTTCTAGGGTTTAGCCTCCTTGATCTCGTGGTAGATCCACTCTTGTAAACATCCACAATATCAATATCAATCAAGCAGGACGTAGGGTTTTACCTCCATCAAGAGGGCCCGAACCTGGGTAAAACATCGTGTCCCTTGTCTCATGTTACCATCTGCCTAGACGCACAGTTCGGGACCCCCTACCCGAGATCCGCCGGTTTTGACACCGACATTGGTGCTTTCATTGAGAGTTCCTCTGTGTCGTCACCGATAGGCTTGATGGCCTCTTCAATCGACAACGACGCAGTCCTGGGTGAGACTTTTCTCCCCGGACAGATCTTCGTATTCGACGGCTTCGCACTGCGGGCCAACTCACTTGGCCATCTAGAGCAGATCGAAAGCTACGCCCCTGGCCGTCAGGTCAGGTTTGGAAGCCTAAACTTCACGGCCGATATCCGCGGGGACTTGATCTTCGATGGATCTGAGCCACAGCCGAGCGTGCCGCGCTGTCACAATGGGCACGACCTAACTCTGCCGCCGGACAGCACCTTGGAGGCCGCACACGAATCCGCTCCGACCCATAGTCCGGAGCCGATTGCTCAGATCGAGGACGGATGGCTGGACACCGCCTCGGGAGCTGCAACTTCTACGGTGATGGAGCCGAACACTTACCTTGTCCCGCATAAAGCTCATGACTCCGAGGTGCCGGACTCTCTGCCGGACTCCGAACCTCCTGCGCCCCTGTCGGTCGAATCCGACTGGGCGCCGATCATGGAATTCACCGTTCCGGACATCTTTCAGCACTCACCCTTCGGCGATATATTAAATTCACTGAAGCATCTCTCGCTATCCGAAGAGCCCTGGCCGAACTACGGCCAGGATGGTTGGGATGCGGACGACAAAGAAATTCAGGGCCCACCCACCACCCACTTCGTAGCCACCGTCGATGATCTAACCGACGTACTCGACTACGACTCTGAAGACATCGACGGTATGGACGACGATGCCGGAGACTATCAAGAACCAGTGCCTACAGGACACTGGAAGACCACCTCTCATACGACATATATACGGTGGACATCCCAAAAGATGGGGGCGACGAAGAAGCAACGGAGGCCGATTCTTTAAAGAAACAACCCAAGCGCCGGCATCAGCGGCGCCGCTCTAAATCCCGCCACAGCAAGAATAGAGATTCCGGCACAGGAGATAATAACACCCCAGAAAGTGCCGAAGACAACCCCCTCCAACACGATCCAGCGCAGGAGGAGGCAGAAGCAAGCCCTCACGAGAGGGCGGCAGACGAAGAGGTCGAGGATGATAATTACTTACCTCCCTCCGGAGATGAGGCAAGCCTCGACGACGACGAATTCATCGTGCCCGAGGATCCCGTCGAACAAGAGCGTTTCAGACGTAGGCTAATGGCCACGGCAAACAGCCTAAAGAAAAAGCAGCAACAACTTCAAGCTGATCAAGACCTACTGGCCGACAGATGGACCGAGGTCCTCGCGGCCGAAGAGTATGAACTCGAACGCCCCTCCAAAAGTTACCCAAAACGCAAGTTGCTCCCCCGACTAGAGGAGGAAGCGTACAAACCTGCATCACCAGTGCACAATACGGCAGACCGACCACCTCGTGGCCGTGACAGAGAGGCATGCAAGCCCTCCACAAAAACCGTACCCCGGCATCGCTCAAAAAGCATGAAGCCATGGGGGAACGCGCCGGACTTGCGGGATATATTGGAGGACAAGGCAAGACAATCCAGATCTATCTATGGATCACGTGGGTGCCCCAAGACCCACGACGAATACCGTCGCGCTGGATACAACTACTCCGGCCGGGCCGAACACAGCAGACAACGCTCTCTCGAGCTACGTCGCGATATTGCTCAATACAGAGGCGCCGCACACCCACTATGCTTCACTGACGAAGTAATGGATCATCAAATCCCTGAAGGGTTTAAACCCATTAATATCGAATCCTACGATGGCACAACAGACCTCGCGGTTTGGATTGAGGATTATCTCCTCCATATACATATGGCCCGTGGCGACGATCTTCACGCCATCAAATATCTCCCGCTCAAGCTTAAAGGACCAGCTCGGCATTGGCTTAACAGCCTGCCCGCAGAGTCAATTGAATGCTGGGAAGACCTGGAAGCCGCATTCCTCGACAACTTCCAGGGCACGTATGTGCGACCACTGGACGCAGATGACCTAAGCCACATAATCCAGCAGCCAGACGAATCGGCCAGGCAATTCTGGACACGGTTCTTAACAAGGAAAAATCAAATCGTCGACTGTCCGGATGCAGAGGCCCTCGCTGCCTTCAAACATAACATCCGCGACGAGTGGCTGGCCCGGCACCTAGGATAGGAAAAGCCGAAATCCATGGCAGCCCTCACATCACTCATGACCCGCTTTTGCGCGGGAGAGGACAGCTGGCTAGCTCGCAGCAACAACCTCAACAAAAACGCTGGCAGTCCGGATACCAAGGACCGCAATGGCAGGTCGCGTCGAAACAAAAACAAACACCGCATTAACGGCGACAACAATGAGGATACGGCAGTCAACACCGGATTCCGAGGCTCCAAGCCCGGTCAACGGAAGAAGCCATTCAAAAGAACCACTCCGGGCCCGTCCAATTTGGACCGAATACTCGACCGCTCCTGTCAAATACATGGAACCCCCGAAAAGCCAGCTAACCACACCAACAGAGATTGTTGGGTATTCAAGCAGGCAGGCAAATTAATCGCCGAATACAATGACAAGGGGCTACACAGCGATGACGAGGAAGAGACCCGGCCGCCAAACAACAGAGGACAAAAGGGATTCCCCCCTCAAGTTCAGACGGTAAACATGATATACGCAACGCATATACCCAAGAGGGAGCGGAAGCGTGCACTAAGGGACGTATACGCGATGGAGCCAATCGCCCCAAAATTCAACCCATGGTCCTCTTGCCCGATCACTTTCGATCGAAGAGACCATCCAACCAGTATCCGCCATGGCGGATTCGCCGCATTGGTTTTAGACCCAATCATCGATGGATTTCACCTCACGAGAGTCCTGATGGACGGCGGCAGTAGCCTGAACCTGCTTTATCATGATACAATGCGCAAGATGGGCATAGACCCTTCAAGGATTAAACCTACAAAGACAACCTTCAAAGGCATCATACCAGGTGTCGAGGCCAGTTGTACAGGCTCAGTCACACTGGAAGTGGTCTTCGGATCCCCGGATAATTTCCAAAGCGAGGAGTTAATCTTCGACATAGTCCCGTTCCGCAGTGGCTATCACGCTCTGCTCGGACGAACCGCGTTCGCAAAATTCAACGCGGTGCCGCATTATGCATACCTTAAGCTCAAGATGCCAGGCCCTCGTGGAGTCATCACGGTCAATGGAAACACGGAACGCTCCCTCCGAACGGAGGAACATACAACGGCTTTCGCGGCAGAAGTACAGAGCAGCCTTTTAAGGCAATTTTCAAGTCCGGCCGTTAAACAACCGGACACGGCCAAACGCGCCCGGAGCAACATCAACCAAGACCACCTGGCACGTTCCGAGCACGCGTAGCAATGCAGCCTCAACCCGAGCCCTCGCACAATTGTAAGACAAACTCTTCGCGTACATAATTACGCCCTGGAGATACCATGGGCATAGGGGGAGAGGCACAACCACAACAGACCCAGAGTGCGGTTCGACCACACCAGGGGCTCCCAAGTGTGTCGCTCTTCTTATCTTTTATTTCTCTCTTTTTTATACAGAACTCTGTCCGGCGGCGAACCTGCCGAACTCATGATGCAACAGCCAGGGAGGGACAAAGGCCGCGACGAACACTCAGGTGGTCTCCATCACGAGCATTAAATTTGTTAAATACACCATTCCGCGGCCTACCCCTGGAGGGAGACGCCTTTAATTCGTCCAATCCCTTGCTTTCCGCACTATTTGTATCATTCCGCACTCATAGTAGATCTTCTCGAATAAAATGCAGCACTTTTTGCCCATAATTGCATTACCTTATATATATATGTTCATTTACGACATGTTGCATCCGTACATTTTGGTACGGCCAAATACACCAGGGGCTTATGTTCCCCGCATTATGGTGTGATAAAGTCCGCACACTTTCACAAGTGCGGCACCCCGAACTTATAGCATTATATGAATCGGCTCCGAATCATGTCTTGGGTCAATAGTTGGGTTTGCCCGGCTCCCAAGTTTGGCACCTTACGTTCCGTTCTATCGGCTAAGGTAGCACTAGGAGAACCACTGCGATTGCGCCCCGATTGAGCCGGGTTAACGCCTCAGTGGAGAAAGCTAAAACTGACCGTCATGATAAGGCGAGAGACTGGTCGCTGTTCGAGAGGTCTTTTCGGGTCCTTAAAGACCTACGCCGCTTCGCGCGAAGTTCCGGATAATGTCCGACAAAGGTGTGGATAGCGCCCCGAATTCGGTCTTCCGAATACTAGGGGCTTCGCCGAAATTTAAAATTATAGAATTCTATGGCTAAGTGAGAGTGTTCAAGCACTATAAGTCCGGTTGCCTTGTTCGTTGTGTTGAGCGCCTCCCTAGATGGACCAAAAATGGGAACAAGAGCGCTCAAGTTTATCCCGAGCACCCCAGCACTCGTGGCATGGGGGCTGAAGCCGACGACTTGCCATCTCTTAAATTTAATAAACGGCCGCACAGAAGGTAATATTTTAAATTAACAAGCGTTGCTTAGCGCATATGAACAAAGTTTTCAGCGCACAGGATAACACATTGCGAATTTACTCAATAATTACATCCTTGGGGCACTCATCCGCAATTTTGCGGGCACCCTTCAGGATAGGCTTATAGTACATCTCGGGCGTACGATATTCCTTGCCCGCTGGTGGCGCGTCAGTGATTAGCTTCTCCGCATCCAGCTTGCCCCAATGCACCTTTGCGCGGGCAAGGGCCCGACGAGCACCTTCAATACAGGCGGAGCATTTGATAACCTCCACCCAGGGGCACGCATCCACCAACCGTCGCACGAGACCGAAGTAGCTCCCAGGCATGGCCTCTCCAGGCCACAGCCGGACTATGAGGCCCTTCATGGCCTGCTCGGCCACCTTGTGGAGCTCGACCAACTGCTTCAGCTGGTCGCTAGGGGGCACCGGATGGCCGGCCTCAGCATACTGAGACCAGAAGACCTTCTCCGTTGAGCTCCCCTCCTCGGCTCGGTAGAATGCGGCGGCATCAGACACGCTGCGAGGCAGATCTGCAAATGCCCCTGGAGAGCTCCGAATTCGGGTAAGTAACACGTAATTTACATTCACATGCTTGCTTTGCATGAAAAATGCCTTACCCGCCGCTATCTTCCTCACCAACTCAATCTCCTGAAGGGACTTATGGGCATCGGCCTTAGCAGTCTTGGCACTTTCGAGAGCCGAGGCAAGCTCGGACTCTCGAGTCTTTGAGTCACGCTCCAAACTCTCATGCTTTTCCATGAGAGCCTGGAGCTCTTGCTGAACCACCGCCACCCGCGCCTCCTGCTTTTCTCGCTCTGCCCGTTCCGCGGCCGCATTGCGTTCGGCCGCAGACACGGCCTCCTTCAGGGTCGCCACCTTGTTCGTGGCCCCTGCAGTACCCATGTTATCCTTGTTATTTTTTGTTGCAACCTAAATCCTTTTCTGTAAGGTACAAGTTCAAAGTGGTGTTACTCACCTTCTTTGTCCTGGAGCTGCTTCTTGGCGCGGCCGAGCTCTTGCTCGGACCGCTCGAGCTCCTGCTTCAAAGCACCGACCTCCGCAGTCAGTGCGGCAGAGGTCAGCAGCGCAGCCTGCAACCCATATTGACATAATTTTTTAGCAACCCTGCGTATATCTTTTTTTTTCAGATCCTCACTCCGGCTTTTCTTTTCGAACACCGAACCGAGCATCAGGGGCTACTGTCTATGCGGTATTACATTGCATATTTTTATCTTCTTACCTCAAAGCCTGATAGAAGGCTACTACAGGCTTCGGTCAGCCCGCTCTTGGCAAGTTGTACCTTCTGAATCACCGTACTCATAATAGTGCGGTGTTCTTCCTTGATGGAAGCGCTCTGGAGCGCCTCCAACAAATTGTCCGGCGCCTCCGGTTGGACGGAAGCCGCCGGCGTCACGGTCTTGCCCTTCGTGCGAAGGGGCCGCCGGCCGGACTCCGGAACCACTGCGGATTCTGATATGGAGTCCGGCGCAAAGTCCGGGAGGACGCCTTGTGGCGCCTCCGGAGCCTCCCCCTGATGGATCCCTTCTTGGGATCCCACCTCGGCGTCCTCGGCGTCGCGAGGAGTGGAGGTGGTCGGGATGGAGTCTACATCCGACGGAGCCAACGACCCGCTCGATGAAGCGGGGAGATCATCATTGGCCGGACTACAGGCAGCATGCGGCATCAGAATGACACTATGTGACACAGAAAAAGAAATTATAAATCACTCAGGAATCCGGATACTTACGATCTCGCTGGAGGCCTGGCCCTTGAAGGCCATTCTTCCTCGCCAACGTTGATGTTGGCGGAGCTGTCCGGGGGAATAGTCCTTCCCCTCTTGGACCCTTTGGCCCTGTTGGGGAAGCCTTCCTCTTCCTCTCTCCCTCCTCTGGGAGAGATTCCTCTTTCTCCTCCTCGTTTTCGGGGGAGGAGTCCGCCCCGGAGTCGTCGGACACCTGAAAACGGGAACTCTTTCGAGCACCCGTGGCCTCCTTCTTGGCCTTCTTCTCCGGAACCACGTGCGGTGCCGGAACTAGCAGCCTCGCTAGATGGGCATCTACTGGGTTTTCTGGCATGGGAGCCGGGCAGATAATCTGCTCCGCCTTCCTCATCCAGTCCTGTCAAAGGAAAAGGGGAAATTAAAACCCGCATAGAGTCAAACTATGAAAAGCAAGTGTCCCATAAAGGGGTAGAATCACTTACCTCGTCGGCTTGACGCTGCGAGCGAAATCCGCAATCTTCAGTCGCGGATGCGGGGGCTTCGGCGCCCTTAAACAACACCCTCTAGGTGCCTTCGTACGT
Source organism: Triticum aestivum (assembly GCF_018294505.1). Lineage (NCBI taxonomy): Eukaryota > Viridiplantae > Streptophyta > Magnoliopsida > Poales > Poaceae > Triticum > Triticum aestivum. The sequence continues at coordinate 143,089,851 of NC_057804.1, forward strand.
CGTGTCGAAGAGCCCGCTCAGCGCCTGGTGCTGTTTTGGATTGAACTCCCACAGATTGAATGCCCGCTCTTGGCATGGGAGAATCCGGTGGACGAGCATGACTTGGACCATGTTAACCAGCCTGAGCTTCTTCACCAGCTTCTGGATACAGGCTTGGAGTCCCGTCACCTCCTCCGAACTACCCCACAGCAAGCCCTTCTCTTTCCAGGAGGTGAGCTGCGTGGGGATACCAGATCTGAACTCGGGGGCCGCCGCCCACTTAGGGTCGCGTGGCTCGGTGATATAGAACCACCCCGATTGCCACCCCTTGACGGATTCCATGAAGGCCCCTTCGAACCAAAGGACATTGGGCATCTTGCCCAACATGGCGCCTCCGCACTCCGCTTGAGTTCCCTTCACTACCTTCGGCTTGACATTGAAGGTCTTGAGCCACAAGCCGAAGTGGGGCTGGATGCAGAGGAAGGCCTCGCACACGACGATAAACGCCGAGATGTTGAGGATGAAGTTCGGCGCCAGATCATGGAAATCCAGGCCGTAGTAGAACATGAGCCCCCGGACAAAGGGGTGAAGTGGAAAACCCAGTCCGCGGAGGAAGTGGGGAAGAAAAACGACCCACTCATGGGGCCTGGGGGTGGGGATGAGCTGCCCCTCGCCGGGCAGCCGGTGCGCGATGTCGCCGGACAGGTAGCCGGCGCTGCGCAGTCTTTCGATGTGCTCCTCCGTAACGGAGGAGGTCATCCACTTGCCTCCCGCCCCGGACATAACCGGGGAAGGTTGAGACGAGATGTGCGGGCTTGGGCGCTGGAGCTCGAGTGCGCGGAGATGGATAAGCAAAGGAGGAAGAAGGCGTAGGTGAAAAGGTGAATCCTTATCCCTTATATGGGCGGGCGAAGTCTACGCGTCCCCCACCGGCCTGGTAAAACTCGCTTATCCCCCAAGCGTCACCATCAATGGCGCGGTTGGGTTACCCACGTCCGTATTGATGAGAATCCCGGATTAAGGGGGAACACGATCTCTGCTTCGACAAGACGTGCCAAGGAAACCGCTTCGCTAAATGCGCTAAGGTGGTGGAGTAAAAAACGATTCAAGTAATGGCTTGATAGTGGCGTGATGACATGCCGCAAAAAAACGTCAGCAGATTGAACTTGTGTATATATTATTCTCTCTACGGTGGAATGTGGAATTTATTTTGCAGAGCCGGACACTATCCTGGTGTTCACAATCTTCTATCATTCGGAGGAGGAACCCGCCTTGCAATGCCAAGCAATATACGCGCCGGACTTATCGTCATTGAAGCCTGGTTCAGGGGCTACTGAGGGAGTCCTAGATTAGGGGGTGTCCGGATAGCCGGACTATCATCATCGGCCGGACTATCATCATCGACCGGACTCCAAGACTATGAAGATACAAGATTGAAGACTTCGTCCCGTGTCCGGATGGGACTTTCCTTGGCGTGGAAGGCAAGCTTGGCGATACGGATACGTAGATCTCCTACCATTGTAACCGACTCTATGTAACCCTAGCCCTCTCCGGTGTCTATATAAACCGGATGGCTCTAGTCCGTAGGACAACAACGACCCTTACAATCATACCATAGGCTAGCTTCTAGGGTTTAGCCTCCTTGATCTCGTGGTAGATCCACTCTTGTAAACATCCAATATATCAATATCAATCAAGCAGGACGTAGGGTTTTACCTCCATCAAGAGGGCCCGAACCTGGGTAAAACATCATGTCCCTTGTCTCATGTTACCATCCGCCTAGACGCACAGTTCGGGACCCCCTACCCGAGATCCGCCGGTTTTGACACCGACAGCTGGCCTACTGG
>NC_057804.1:143091967-143149259 GCF_018294505.1 Triticum aestivum
ACCGGTCGACTAGTATATGTGTGGGGAAGGAGAGAGACCTAGCTATGTATTGAGGGAGATCGATCGACATCCATGGATATGTGTAGCAGAGGAATAAGGTTGGGAAAAAGACAAAGGTAGAGCGTCGGGGGGTTGGTGGTGGAGTGGCGTCTCACAAATGGTGGGAGAGGCCTGCTAGACAAACGGAGGGTATGAGTGCAATATCAATAAGAGAGGGTGGGGGATGTCTGTCTGTCTATGCACATGCGTGTGAGAGACGGGTCGGGAGGTATTCAAGGATGATGAGGGGAGAAGATATGGTTGTGGTAAGCATGCATAACTACATAGGAAGATCAACCGTCGTGTGTCCGAGAAAAGGAGAGACATAACTAGCAAGGTAAGTGTATCGATGCTTGGTGAAAACGAATTATAGTCGACCTGGCTATATGTAGGGAGATCAGTTCATATACACGCCTGCATGTGTTAGAAGCAAATAAGGTCCGGAGAGGCAGACAGGGGAGAGGGTGTGGCTAGGAGGTGGTGCGAGAGGCCTACCATGTCGAGGGGGAGGAGTGTGCGAGCATGTGATTAATGAAAAGAGGGGCGGGAGTGTGCACCTGCGTGGAATCGTATTGGACATATGGGGGCATGGACGGTGAGAAGAGAAGAGGGGAAGTATATATGTGTTTGTTGTAGGCACACTTGGCTAGAGAGGTATATCGATCGGTGTGTGCCAGAAAGAAGGAGCTAGGGTACTACACACACCGCTGGTGGACGACCTAAAGAGAAATAATGAACGTGCACGATGGAGGGGACGCTAAGGGTGTGTGAGGGGGGCGGGCGTGTGCATGCACGATAGAAAGTTAGCGCTAGCTAGCTACAAATAGAAGAGGATCGTGAAGGTGTAAAAGACGAACAAAGATCATAATTCATTATAAAAAAGTGGATACAGATACTTGAAGAAGATATCATAATGTAGAACATTGATTATAATTTGGGCTAATGTGTGGCATTTGCAACTCAGGTCTAAATACTTGTCATAATGTTGGGGCGGGGCACTATACTTTGTGTGATAAACACGGTGTACGTGGAACATGGTTTAGATTATGAATATATAGTTAGTACATCAAATGTACTATTATTTGGAATCAACATCAAGTGTATTCAAAAAATAGAATTCGAGTTCACGTAGTACACATAGTTCATATCTATCTCTATAGTAATCATGTGGTGTGTTATTAAGGTAATACACGAATGATGGTTGAAGTTGGCAACAATCATGATTGTAGATTCTTATTGAAATAGAGAAATGAATTCAAATTTAGTTCGAATTGCAGCGGTAGTATAGACATTTGGAATGCACTAAAATGTTGGTATGAGTAGGTTACATGCATTATACAGCAAGCGAAAAAATTTAATCGGATATAACATGGATTCATACTCCCTCCTTCCATCTATATAGGGCGTAATGAGATTTTTAAGACCACCTTTGACTATTGACAAGATTAATAGTACATGACATGCACAATGTGAAAAGTATATCATTGACAGAACCTTTCACCGATGAAGTTAACGGTGTGCTTTGTGTAAGTTGCATGTCATATACCATTGCTCTAATATTTGGTCAAATTTAGCATCGAAAAACGCATTAGGCCCTATATAGATGGAATGAGGGAGTAGCTTTGAATAGCATTTGTATAGTAAAACGGGGCAAGACTCTCTCTTTGTGTGGTGTGAATAGTTTTATTTTTTGTTTTATTTTTGGTTGAGGGAAGTGCGAATTGATTTGGTACGTACAAGTACAATATTACTACACGTTAGGCTTGTCCCTAAAATTCAACCCGCGTCTTGTTATATCCCGAAAATTCAGATATCGTGCTCCCAAAACTGGCGCCTTCACAACCCGCGCCTTGCTATCCCAAAATCACAACGCGCGTGAAAACTCCCTCCAGCTGCCAAATCCCGACACGTGAAATCCCCCTTCTAACCCTGAGCCGAAAGGGCCGCTAGTTCAAATCGGTGGGGGGTACTTTTGTAACACACCCTACATTTTGGACAAGCGTGCCCCTAAGTCATGCTTCACCCCCTCCCATCGCCCCCTTTTCGCCATTCGAAATCCCAGGCTGCCATAACCTCTCCGCTCCAGCCGCGAAACCCCACCCTCCTTCGTCTGCCATGTCACCGCTGCCCAACCGAAGCCTCTTCCCTGACGACGTCGTCCACCGCAACAACTCAATGTCCCTCGTCCACCTCCCCAGATGAGTATCCGTCGTCCATCTTGTCGTCCCGCCGGTTCAGCCGCCCCGTCCTCCACCTCCAAGGAGCTGCTCCGACGATCGCCTCGTCTATCATGGCTGCTCCATCCCCACAACACCGCCTTAACCTGCTCCACCGGAACCGCAGCATCCTCACCGACTCCTCGGACGAAGCCGAGGCCTACTTGGCGCCACCAAAGAGGTTGTACACTCATCGCAACGCACCTTCTCCTTAACTCGACCTCCCGGTGCCGATGGTGCTCCATCCCGCACCCCCATGGAGCGGCTACCTTGAAGCCGGCTCCGCGGGCGACATCTCCATGGCGACTCTCCGCCAGTGCGAGGCCCCTTCGGCGGCGGCGTCCATACCAGCCGGATCTGCTGCTGCTGCTCCAGCTCTCGCTCGCTCGCTCGCGCTGCTGCTGCTGCTTAGGCTCTCACCCGATTGCTCGCTCGCCCAGCTGCTGCTGCTGCTCTCCCCCTCGCTCGTGCTGCTGCTCTGCTCCGATTAAGCCACACTTCAGTCGACTGAATCGACTTTTGGGTCAGTCGATTTTCAGGGGTTAGGGGGCTCGCTGGAGTTAAGGAAGAACCACCCGCAGCAGGGACGGGGGCTCGCCGGAGAGGTACCCCACTATCTATCTTAGGGTTCAGGGTGGAGGGTGAGGGGCCTAGAGGGCTGGCCGGGGTGGCGGTCGCGAGTTGTTTCGGGGCGGCGAGGCGGCGCTGGGGCCGGCGGTTCGGCCGGTGGTGGCTGGCGGCTCAGGGGGGTGCAGGTTGAAGATGAACTACAGGCCCTCCCTAAACTACATGTCAAGTGCCTCTCTGCTACCATTGCGTTCAGTTTCAACAGTAGCATTCGGATTCCACAGTAAATTTCAGTTTCGACAGTTAAGCTCAGAGTCAACAGTTTTTACCTCATCTGTTGTAGTCAGCTGGTTTTTGGTGATGTTAATTTTACATCCATTTTACATCATCTATTGGAGATGCTATTAGAATCCCACTTGAGATTGACGATGTCTGTCTTGTGCTGCTTCAGCCTTGACGTCTTACGACTCACTGGAGCTGCTCCAACGACAGAACGATCCATCACAATAGAGTAGTGCCCTGGACGCCGTCTACAGATTCCTCAGATCTTCCTCCACACCTTCGACAACCACCTCTGCCTCAACTGCTTCAGCGACCAACCCAATGATGCTGAGGTCGACACAGCTACGGCGAAGAGGTTGTACACTTGTTGCATGACTTATTACTATACATTCACGTCGATCCATTAGGGCTATTTTGGTTCAACGGGAAAACATAGCAATAGGGAATTTTCCAATAGCACTCTACTATTCAATTATTCATGCATTTTGTTGAAAGGAATGAAGCAAAACATCCACCTGGACCTACTTTTCAAAATTCTATGCATGAAAACAAGACCAAGTGCATTAGTGCCAGAATAACATTCTAACTGTACACGCTTTCATATGGTTTCACTTTATTTTGGCCATGTTTCTTTGCATTCCTCTGCTCTTCCAATTCCTGTAAACCAAACACCCAAGTTGACAGAAATCCTGTGTTTACAAATGCTCTATTTACCATGTGCATTTTCCTATCCTATTCCAGTGTTTTTCCTATCCCTGCGTTTTAAGAATCATGCAAGCCAAATGAGCCCTTACAGAATTACTTCAGTTACAGGTACGTGTCGAAGGGAACTTTGTGTGGTTTGTCCCGCTCCTGCCGCGACGTCGTCCACCTCACCTGAGCTGCTCCATCGACAGACGCATCCACCAAACCAGACATCACGACTCCTGACCGTCTTTCGCCACCTCAGATCTGCTTCCCTGCCGCCGGCACCCACCGCAACGGCATCACCATCATCGACTCAGCAGATGAACCTGAGGAGTACACGGGTCCACAAGAGAGGTCGCACTCTTTTGTTTCTGCTTATGTTATGCATTGCTTAAACTTACCTGCCACTTTATCGTCCTGTTCAGCTCTTGGACTCCCAAGTCAGGTCCAAATTAATGTTAAAACTTGAGTTCTAAATTAGTTGTGGGGCACATATCGAGGCAATAATGAATAGTCTGTCTGTCTAATATCTGGTTCACCTAGGGTATGCCTATGTTGTTCATCTTGGGTGGGAAACAAATAGTAAAGCAATCATCATCTGTCTTTTTCTTAATTTAAAGCAATCATCAGCCTACTATCATTATTTTTGGATCCATCCACTGGTTGTTACCATCACTCTAAATTTCTGCATGCTCTCCTTACATAATCTCACCATATTTTTTTGTATGCATGTCAGATATTGTACACAGTCATGCTGAACATGTAGAGAAAAAGAGAAGAGTTTTGTGCGGCAATACAATGTCATGCAGACATTGCTCCATGGTGGTTTCAATGGCAAACCCTCCCCACGCCTCTCCAGATTGTAATCCAGAGGAAGATATCTGTTCTGAGGCAGATTCAGACGCCGCTGACCACTCGTATTTACCCCCCAAGGTGTTTGCTCTACCTTGGCATGATGATGTTAGTCATATCATGCATATGTTGCCTTGCAGTGCCTACTTTTGACATCATATATGTCATCTGCTTAGTTTAGACATGTTTTGTAATGCCACCTGTTTAGTTTCTATATCATATATGAGAATTATGCAGTCTCATGTCTTTTAGCCAGCCATACTATATGTGAAATGTGCAATGCCATCCTGTTTAACCAGGCATCATCTATTTGAATGATATCTTGCCCATCCTTTTCTTCATTACATTTCCATTTGTCGACAATGTTTGTACATTAAACTACTCTTCCTGTGAATCAGCCATTTGGGTGGGAGATGGAAAAATCTGGAGTGAAAACAAGGCCTTCAGAGCAGACAGTGCTACCTGTCGAAGTAGATCTCTTGTTGGGTCCCGATAGCTCCTTAGAGATGGATTCAGAGACAGATGACCAGTCCTATTCCCCCACTGAGGTGTATGCTCTAACTTGTCATGGTTATACTGCTCATATCATGCATACGGTGTCTTGCATTGCATAGTTTAGACATCATATACACAATATTCAACACCATGTTCTTAGTTCAGACATCATATCGAATGCCCTCTGTTTAGCATATAAATCACATATGTTAATTAAATGATGCGATCCTGATTACTTAGATAACATGTAGGTGAATTATGTCATGCGATCCTATTTAGTTATTCATCATATCTTTGAATTATGTTATGCTATGCTATCCGGTTTAGATAGACATCATATATGTGAAATTATGTCATGCTATCCGTTTTAGTTAAACAATATACATGTCAACTATTTCATGCCCTCTTTTTTCCACACTATCTATTGCATCTGTCTCTCATACAATGTCTGTACATTCAACTATGTTTCCTGTTTATCAGCCATTTGAATTGGAGCGGGTGATGCCAGTATCTAGCGGAATAAAAACACAGTCTTCAAATAAAACAGTGCTACCTCTTGGTGAAGATAGCACCCCGGTTGTACATGCACAAGAACCAGCCCTACCACACATATCCCAAACTCTCGCAGATTGTACCCCTACTGCGATGGACATAGAACCAGCTTCACCCAATCTAACCCCAACCCCAGCTGATAGTAACCCAGTTCCTGTTGACACAACACCATCTCCACCATAGAGCTCCCAAGCAGGAGCAGTTAGTAAGGCAGCTCCAGTGCCCAAACGGCCAGTACTATCACGGTGAACCCCAACTCCACCAGTTAGTACGCCTATTCCTGTGGAGGAAGCACAAACCAGCTAGTCGTAGTTTAGCATCTATCGCATTTGGTGTTGTTAAATCGTATGTGCGTATCTTCCCATCTTGGAAATATTATACTAAAGATGAAGGAAAATTCCAGTTGCAGGTGTTTGTCCAGGAGTTATGTGTAAGTAATGTTATTCATGGCAATTACTTTGCTTCGTACCATACATCCTACCTCCATGATCGTTATAATACAACAATTTTTCCCATTTTTCTCTATAGAGAAGGACCGATTTGGAACTCAGGATGAGGTAACCTGTTCTAATACCTCTGCTATCTTCAAGAATGCTTGGTGGCAGTATCGAAATTACCTGAAGAAAACGTACTTCACCGGCAAAGAAACTCATCAAATTCCCTTACGTTCTCCTGAGACACATTTGTTGGACGATGACTGGGAACGCCTTGTTCTGTACTGGTCCCGAACCAAGAATGTGGTAAGGTCTATGAGCTCATTTTCTATTTTTAAGTATTATATTCTTGCGTCTTACTGTACTCTGTTCATGTAGAACAAGTGCCTAAACCTGAAGAACAACCGTTCTAATTTAAGATTCCATTGCTATCATAGTTCAAAAAAGCACTAGGCGTTAATTATGCGTTTTGCAACCGCCTTCCGCTTTACTGACCAAAGCGCATGCTTATGCGCAGTTATGCACAGATTAAGCGTAGTTATGCGCAATACATTTTGCCAACGCCTAGAGCCTAGGCGCGCTTAAGTGCTCGCTTAGGCGCGCCTTTTTTAACTATGATTTCTTTGCTCTTGTATCACTGTATTTACTGATACAAATTTTTTTTAAAATTGAAGGATCCAATCAAAACTCCAATGGCACAACAGGTATGTTCACGCATGTTTCTTTAACAGGTTTGCTCTTATCAATAGCTCTTTTGATTTCAATTTCAATTGTGTATACAGTTGACTTTCACATCATGCACATTACTAGCATCACAATAGAGCCAATAGTGTTGTTGTACATGTAGACCCGTGGTACCCATCTGAAATCTTGTTGTGCCGTGTAGTTTCCCACGCTTTGTATTCTTTCACTACTGCTTTGTCTTGAACTGATATGATTTGAACCGTGTCTCTATTTTGATTTGGGAAGACAATGCAGTGACCATAGGACATAGATATATGTTTGTTTGATGCTTTTATTATGTACTAGTACTTGGCAATAGAAGACTTGGTAGTTTAATCATGTCCACCTTACTAATGAACTGGTTCACCGAAATGAGTTTCATATACTAGTTCATGCTAAACTTGTTATGTGTCTACTTGTTTCTTCTTTTAGAATGCTGACAGAATATTGGGGAAGAGTGCCTTATTAAGCAATGGTAAAGGAAGTAATGCAGATAAGGTTCGGGATAGTGACACATCCTTGTTGGTCTCCAACAAAGCTGATAAAACAGCTAAGGAAGACTATCTTGAATACAATGAGACAACCCCAAAGTCCTATCTTGGTTTAGTGTTCGAGTTACTGGCCACTACCGCTTGCACAAGCTATTCGAACTCACTGTCTGAATCAGTTCGGTTTCTTTAGTCTCAACTACAAGCTGAAAGACATCGATCAGCTGTGCTGCGACAAGAAGCGGAAGGACTGCGGAAGTCCCTGGAGCATTCAGATGCATACTTTTTGGTGCAACAGCAAGCATTGGAGGATTTTAGCGCCAAACAGGACAAAGCTAATCAGCTTGCTAAGCTTATTTCCAGCATGGTGGATACCCAGGATAACGTTTCCTGAGCTCTTCTGAAGTTGTTTCAGTTATGCTCTTTTTTTGCTGCCGCGTTTATTTGCACTGGTGGCCAATTTTGACGGCCAGTGTATGTAATATGCTGCTTTGTTCCCTATATTTGCACTCATGGCGAACTTTGATGCCCAGTGGATGTAATATGTGTAATAGCGGTAATAGGCTAGCGTTAATTGCTTGCTTATTTATGTCTTTATTGTCTTGTTTAGTTGTTTGCTTGTAGCCACTATAGTTCTTTTTCTGTGTTTTTCTAGTGGCCACAATAGCCTATTTTTGGTAACTAGGCAAAAAATAATCATGGCAACACACGGACTGTTGTAACCATGGGCCTCCTGCAGGCCGTATGATCCATGGGCCTTCTTCCGACCGTAGGATCCATTGGCCTCCTATACGGGCCGTAGAATCCATTGGCCTTCTATGCGGGCCTTAGGGTCCATGGGCCTTCTACGGGCCGTACGACCCATGGGCCTTCTACGGGCCGTAGATCCATGGGCCTCATACGGGCCATAGATCCATGGGCCTTCTACGGGGCATATCATCATTTCACCAATCATGGGCCGTACAATTCATGGACCATAACGGGCCGTTAATAGACCGTATTTGATAACTCTATGAAAACAGCCCAACGGGTTTTTTTTGACATGAAAACGGCCCAACGTATTAATGGTCTGCAAACGGGCTGACTGTAACGACGGTTTGAATTTGGCCCACAAGCAGAAAATGATAGTAACGGGCCGTATATAACCGAATGCTGCAAATGAGCCCAAGAATCAATGGGCCCTGAGAAGGCCGAAAGATAACTTGGGCTGGAAACGGCCCAATAGAATAACGGACCGTTAATGGGTATAAAGTGATACACTGTTCATTACGGGCCAGTTTCACCACGGGCCGTTAATGGGCCAAGAGTTACAAAGGGCCTCATATGGGCCGGAAGTTAAAACGGGCTGGAATCATATTGGACGGCCCAGATGACGCTACTGGGTCAAATTTGGATAGGGCGTAACGGGCCCTGGGTTAGCGGGCTGTAAATGGGCTATATGCGAATAGGCCGTTAACAGGCTTTCCGTGGGCCGACCCGCCACCTTTTGACCAAGTCAAATGGGCCGGCCTTTTCACAGGAATGGGCCTCTATTGGGCCGTGCCACGTGTCGCCGTATCATAGGCGGCTTCGGTCCAATGAGCGGATGACATCTGTCCCAACAGTGATCCGACACGTGTTTCCTCCAGCCAATGATGATTTTACACGTGGAAAATCCCCATTGGTCGGGGCTGTTAACGGGTTATCGGATCCATTATGGTGGATGCCACGTGTCGGTCACCCTTGACGAAAGCACTTCTATGACGTGCGATTTATCGTCATGGAAGTGGACACTTCCGTGATGATAATTTTGGTAATGTCATGGAACACTTCTACGACAGCACATGTATGACTATCTTGATTCTATCATAAAATCGCCATGGATGTACATGCATGACAAAAAACGTGACCTACTGTGACAAACACGTATCATCACGGAAGTGTATTTTTTTGTAGTGTGAATGATGTCACTATTAAAAACAAGTATCCACTGCCGAGGATTGACGATCTGTTTGATCAACTCAGTGGGGCCAAAGTATTCTCAAAGATTGATTTGAGGACGGGATATCATCAACTCAAGATTAAGAAGGAAGATATTCCTAAGACCACGTTCAACACTCGGTACGATCTTTACGAATATATCGTGATGTCCTTCGGCCTCACCAACGCTCCTGCATTCTTTATGCATATGATGAACAAGGTGTTTATGGACTTCTTGGACAAATTTGTGGTGGTGTTCATTGATGACATCCTCATTTACTCCAAAAGCAAGGACGAACATAAGGAGCATCTTCGCGCAGTTCTGCAACGGCTTCGCAATCATAAATTGTATGCCAAATTCAGCAAATGTGAGTTTTGGCTCCCGCAAGTGGGATTCCTCAGACACATCCTCTCAGCAGAAGGAATCTCGGTGGACCCAAGCAAGGTAAAAGATGTACTTGATTGGTCCGCACCCACCATGGTCTCAGAAATCCGGAGTTTCCTTGGACTGGCCGGATATTATCGCCGCTTTATCAAAGGATTTTCCAAGATCGCCAAGCCAATGACTGAGCTCCTCAAGAAGGACAAGAAGTTCGTATGGACTGAAGACTGCGAACGGAGCTTCAATGAGTTAAAAACCAAACTGACATCGGCACCCGTATTAACTCTTCCAGATATATACCGCAGTTTCAATGTTTACTGCGACGCCTCCAGAAAAGGACTGGGGTGTGTGCTCTGAAGGAAATATGCCCTAGAGGCACTAATAAAGTTATTATTTATTTCCTTATATCATGATAAATGTTTATTATTCATGCTAGAATTGTATTAACCGTAAACATAATACATGTGTGAATACATAGACAAACAGAGTGTCACTAGTATGCCTCTACTTGACTAGCTCGTTAATCGAAGATGGTTATGTTTCCTAACCATAGACATGAGTTGTCATTTGATTAACAGGATCACATCATTAGGAGAATGATGTGATTGACTTGACCCATTCCGTTAGCTTAGCACTTGATCGTTTAAGTATTCTGCTATTGCTTTCTTCATGACTTATACATGTTCCTATGACTATGAGATTATGCAACTCCCGTTTACCGGAGGAACACTTTGTGTGCTACCAAATGTCACAACGTAACTGGGTGATTATAAAGGTGCTCTACAGGTGTCTCCGAAGGTACTTGTTGGGTTGGCGTATTTCGAGATTAGGATTTGTCACTCCAATTGTCGGAGAGGTATCTCTGAGCCCTCTCGGTAATACACATCACTTAAGCCTTGCAAGCATTACAACTAATGAGTTAGTTGTGAGATGATGTATTACGGAACGAGTAAAGAGACTTGCCAGTAACGAGATTGAACTAGGTATTGAGATACCGACGATCGAATCTCGGGCAAGTAACATACCGATGACAAAGGGAACAACGCATGTTGTTATGCGGTTTGACCGATAAAGATCTTCGTAGAATATGTAGGAGCCAATATGAGCATCCAGGTTCCGCTATTGGTTATTGACCGGAAACAGTTCTAGGTCATGTCTACATAGTTCTTGAACCCGTAGGGTCCGCACGCTTAACGTTTCATTGACGATATAGTATTATATGAGTTATGTATGTTGGTAACCGAATGTTGTTCGGAGTCCTGGATGAGATCATGGACATGACGAGGAACTCCGGAATGGTCCGGAGATAAAGTTTGATATATGGGATAATAGTGTTTGATCTCCGGAAGGGTTCCGGAATTCACCGGAAGGGGTTCCGGATGATTCCCGAAATGTTTGGGTACGAGAACATGTTATTTGGGCCAAAGGGGAAAGCCCACAAGGTTTTTGGAAAGCGCAAAAGGAAGTTTTGCGGAGTCCAGGGGCCAGACGCCAGGGTCCCTGGCGTCTGGGGCCAGACGCCAGGAACCCTGGCGTCTGGCCCTGGAGTTCGAGAAGGACTCTTGCCTTTTGGGTGAAACCGACTTTGTGGAGGCTTTTACTCCAAGTTTCGACCCCAAGGCTCAACATATAAATAGAGGGGCAGGGCTAGCACCAAAGACACATCAAGAAACACCAAGCCGTGTGCCGGCAACCCCGTCCCCTCTAGTTTATCCTCCATCATAGTTTCCGTAGTGCTTAGGCAAAGCCCTGCGGAGATTGTTCTTCACCAACACCGTCACCACGCCGTCATGCTGCCGGAACTCATATACTACTTCGCCCGTCTTGCTGGATCGAGAAGGCGAGGACGTCATCGAGCTGAACGTGTGCAGAACTCGGAGGTGCCGTGCATTCGGTACTTGGATCGGTCAGATCGTGAAGACGTACGACTACATCAACCGCATTGATAAATGCTTCCACTTAGCGATCTTCAAGGGTATGAAGATACACCTCCCCCTCTCGTTGCTATGCATCACCATGATCTTGTGTGTGCGTAGGATTTTTTTTTGAAATTACTACGTTCCCCAACAGTGGCATCCGAGCCTAGGTTTTATGCGTAGATGTCATATGCACGAGTAGAACACAAGTGAGTTGTGGGCGATATAAGTCATACTGCTTACCAGCATGTCATACTTTGGTTCAGTGGTATTGTGAGATGAAGCGGCCCGGACCGACATTACGCGTACGCTTACGCGAGACTGGTTTCACCGTTACGAGCACTCGTGCTTAAAGGTGACTGGCGGGTGTCTGTCTCTCTCACTTTAGTTGAACTGAGTGTGGCTACGCCCGGTCCTTGAGAAGGTTAAAACAGCACTAACTTGATGAACTATCATTGTGGTATTGATGCGTAGGTAAGAACGGTTCTTGCTCAGCCCATAGCAGCCACGTAAAATTTGCAACAACAAAGTAGAGGACGTCTAACTTGTTTTTGCAGGGCATGTTGTGATGTGATATGGTCAAGACGTGATGCTATATTTTATTGTATGAGATGATCATGTTTTGTAACCAAAGTTATCGGCAACTGGCAGGAGCCATATGGTTGTCGCTTTATTGTATGAAATGCAAACACCCTGTAATTGCTTTACTTTATCACTAAGCGGTAGCGATAGTCGTAGAAGCAATAGATGGCGTAATGACAATGATGCTACAATGGAGATCAAGGTGTCATGCCGGTGATGATGGTGATCACGACGGTGCTTCGGAGATGGAGATCACAAGCACAAGATGATGATGGCCATATGATATCACTTATATTGATTGCATGTGATGTTTTTCCTTTATGCATCTTATCTTGCTTTGATTGACGGTAGCATTTTAAGATGATCTCTCACTAAATTATCAAGAAGTGTTCTCCCTGAGTATGCACCGCTGCGAAAGTTCTTCGTGCTGAGACACCACGTGATGATCGGGTGTGATAGGCTCTATGTTCAAATACAACGGGTGCAAAACAGTTAAACACGCGGAATACTCAGGTTAAACTTGACGAGCCTAGCATATACAGATATGACCTCGGAACATGGAGACCAAAAGGTCGAGCGTGAATCATATAGTAGATATGATCAACATAGTGATGTTCACCATTGAAAACTACTCCATCTCACGTGATGATCGGACATGGTTTAGTTGATTTGGATCATGTGATCACTTAGATGACTAGAGAGATGTCTGTCTAAGTGGGAGTTCTTAAGTAATATGATTAATTGAACTTAAATTTATCATGAACTTAGTCCTGGTAGTATTTTGCAAATTATGTTGTAGATCAATAGCTCACGTTGTTGCTTCCCTATGTTTTTATATGTGTTCCTAGAGAAAACTAAGTTGAAAGATGTTAGTAGCAATGATGCAGACTTGGTCCGTGATCTGAGGTTTATCCTCATTGCTGCACGGAAGCATTATGTCCTTGATGCACTGCTAGGTGACAGACCTATTGCAGGAGCAGATGCAGACGTTATGAACGTTTGGCTAGCTCAATATGATGACTACTTGATAGTTTTGTGCACCATGCTTTATGGCTTAGAATCGGGATTTCAAAGACGCTTTGAATGTCATGGACCATATGAGATGTTCCAGGAGTTGAAGTTAATATTTCAAGCAAATACCCGAGTTGAGAGATATGAAGTCTCCAACAAGTTCTATAGCTAAAAGATGGAGGAGAATCGCTCAACTAGTGAGCATGTGCTCAGATTGTCTGGGTACTACAATCGCTTGAATCAAGTGAGAGTTAATCTTCCAGATAAGATAGTGATTGACAGAATTCTCTAGTCACCACCACCAAGTTAGTAGAACTTCGTGATGAACTATAGTATGCAAGGGATGACGAAAACGATTCCCAAGCTCTTCCTGATGTTGAAATCGACGAAGGTAGAAATCAAGAAAGAGCATCAAGTGTTGATGGTTGACAAGATCACTAGTTTCAAGAAAAGGGCAAAGGGAAAGAAAGGGAACTTCAACTAGAATGACAAGCAAGTTGTCACTCCCATGAAGAAGCCCAAAGCTGAACCAAAGCCTGAAACTAAGTGCTTACACTGCAAAGGGAATGGTCACTAGAAGCGGAAATGCCCTGAATATTTGGTGGATAAGAAGGATGGCAAAGTGAACAAGGGTATATTTGATATAAATGTTTTTGATCTGTACTTTACTAGTGTTTATAGTAGCCCCTGAGTATTTGATACTTGTTCGGTTGCTAAATATTAGTAACTCGAAACAGGAGTTACAGAATAAATAGAAACTGGTTGAGGGTGAAGTGACGATGTGTGTTGGAAGTGGTTCCAAGATTGATATGATCATCATCGCACACTCCCTATACTTTCGGGATTAGTGTTGAACCTAAATAAATGTTATTTGGCGTTTGCGTTGAGCATGAATATGATTTGATCATGTTTATTGCAATACGGTTATTCATTTAAAATCAGAGAATAATTGTTGTTCTGTTTAAATGAATAAAACCTTCAATGGTCATACACCCAATGAAAATAGTTTGTTGGATCTCGATCGTAGTGATACACATATTCATAATATTGATGCCAAAAGATGCAAAGTTAATAATGATAGTGCAACTTATTTGTGGCACTGCCGTTTGGGTCATATCGGTGTAAAGCACATGAAGAAACTCCATGCTGATGGGTTTTTGGAATCACTTGATTATGAATCATTTGATGCTTGCGAACCGTGCCTTTTGGGTAAGATGACTAAAACTCCGTTCTTCGGAACAATGGAACGAGATACTGACTTGTTGGAAATAATACATACCGATGTATGCGGTCCAATGAGTGTTGATGCTCGTGGTAGGTATCGTTATTTTCTGACCTTCACAGATGATTTGAGCAGATATGAGTATATCTACTTAATGAAGCACAAGTCTGAAACATTTGAAAAGTTCAAAGAATTTCAGAGTGAAGTGGAGAATCATGTAACAAGAAAATAAAGTTTCTGCAATTTGATCGTGGAGACAAATATTTGAGTTACGGGTTTGGTCTTCAAATTAAAACAATGTGGAATAGTTTCACAAACTCATGCCACCTGGAACACCACAACGTTATGGTGTGTCCGAACGTCGTAACCACACTTTATTGGATATGGTGCGATCTATGATGTCTCTTATCGATTTACCACTATCATTATGGGGTTATGCATTAGAGACAACTACATTCACTTTAAATAGGGCACCATCAAAAATCCGTTGAGATGACGCCTTATGAACTATGGTTTGGCAAGAAACCAAAGTTGTCGTTTCTTAAAGTTTGGGGATGCGATGCTTATGTGAAAAAGTTTCAACCTGATAAGCTCGAACCCAAATCGGAGAAGTGCGTCTTCATAGAATACCCAAAGGTAACTATTGGGTACACCTTCTATCACAGATCCTAAGGCAAGTTATTCGTTGCTAAGATGGATCCTTTCTAGAGAAGGAGTTTCTCTCGAAAGAAGTGAGTGGGAAGAAAGTAGAACTTGATAAGGTAACTGTACCTTCTCCTAAATTGGAAAATAGTTCATCACTGAAAACAGTTCCAGTGATTCCTACACCAATTAGTGAGAAAGCTAATGATGATGATCATGAAACTTCAGATCAAGTTACTACCGAACCTCATAGGTCTTCCAGAGTAAGATCCGCACCAGAGTGGTATGGTAATCCTGTTCTGGAAGTCATGTTACTAGACCATGATGAACCTACGAACTATGAGGAAGCGATGATGAGCCCAGATTCCGCGAAATGGCTTGAAGGCCATGAAATCTAAGATAGGATCCATGTATGAGAACAAAGTATGGACTTTGGTTGACTTGCTCGTTGATCAGCAAGCCAAGTTAAATAAATGGATCTTCAAGAGGAAGAAGGACACTGATAGTAGTGTTACTATCTACAAAGCTCGACTTGTTGCGAAAGGTTTTCGACAAGTTCAAGGTGTTGAATACGATGAGATTTTCTCATTCGTAATGATGCTTAAGTCTGTCCGAATCATGTTAGCAATTGCCACATTTTATGAAATCTGGCAAATGGATATCAAAAACTATGTTCCTGAATGGATTTCTAGAAGAAGAGTTGTATATGATGCAACCAGAAGGTTTTGTCGATCCAAAAGGTGCTAACAAAATGTGCAAGCTCCAGCGATCCATCAATGGACTGGTGCAAGCATCTCGGAGTTGGAATATACGCTTTGATGAGTTGATCAAAGCATATGGTTTTATACAGACTTTTGGAAAGGCCTGTATTTACAAGAAAGTGAGTGGGAGCACTACAGCCTTTCTGATAAGTATATGTGAATGACATATTGTTGATCGGAAATAATGTAGAATTATTCTGCAAAGCATAAAGGAGTGTTTGAAAGGAGTTTTTCAAAGAAAGACCTTGGTGAAGCTGCTTACATATTGAGCATCAAGATCTATAGAGATAGATCAAGATGCTTGATAAGTTTTTCAATGAATACATACCTTGACAAGATTTTGAAGTAGTTCAAAATAGAACAGTCAAAGAAAGAGTTCCTGCTTGTGTTACAAGGTGTGAGATTGAGTAAGACTCAAAACCCGACCACGACAGAAGATAGAAAGAGAATGAAAGTCATTCCCTATGCATCAGCCATAGGTTCTATAAAGTATGCCATGCTGTGTACCAGATCTATTGCATACCCTACCACTAAGCTTGGCAAGGGAGTGCAATAGTGATCTAGGAGTAGATCAATGGACAGCGGTCAAAATTATCCTTAGTGGAATAAGGATATGTTTCTCGATTATGGTAGTGATAAAAGGTTCGTCGTAAAGGGTTACGTCGATGCAAGTTTTGACACTAATCTAGATGACTCTAAGTCTCGGTCTAGATACATATTGGAAGTGGGAGCAATTAGCTAGAGTAGCTCCGTGCAGAGCATTGTAGACATAGAAATTTGCAAAATACTTACGGATCTGAATGTGACAGACCCGTTGACAAAAATTATCTCACAAGCAAAACATGACCACACCTTAGTACTCTTTGGGTGTTAATCACATAGCGATGTGAACTAGATTACTGACTCTAGTAAACCCTTTGGGTGTTGGTCACATGCCGATGTGAACTATGGGTGTTAACCACATAAAGATGTGAACTATTGATGTTAAATCACATGGCGATGTGAACTAGATTATTGACTCTAGTGCAAGTGGGAGACTGAAGGAAATATGCCCTAGAGGCAATAATAAAGTTATTATTTATTTCCTTATATCATGATAAATGTTTATTATTCATGCTAGAATTGTATTAACCGGAAACATAATACATGTGTGAATACATAGACAAACAGAGTGTCACTAGTATGCCTCTACTTGACTAGCTCGTTAATCGAAGATGGTTATGTTTCCTAACCATAGACATGAGTTGTCATTTGATTAATGGGATCACATCATTAGGAGAATGATGTGATTGACTTGACCCATTCCGTTAGCTTAGCACTTGATCGTTTAAGTATTCTGCTATTGCTTTCTTCATGACCTATACATGTTCCTATGACTATGAGATTATGCAACTCCCGTTTACTGGAGGAACACTTTGTGTGCTACCAAACGTCACAACGTAACTGGGTGATTATAAAGGTGCTCTATAGGTGTCTCCGAAGGTACTTGTTGGGTTGGCGCATTTCGAGATTAGGATTTGTCACTCCGATTGTCGGAGAGGTATCTCTGGGCCCTCTCGATAATACACATCACTTAAGCCTTGCAAGCATTACAACTAGTGAGTTAGTTGTGAGATGATGTATTACAGAACGAGTAAATAGACTTGCCGGTAATGAGATTGAACTAGGTATTGAGATACCGACGATCGAATCTCGGGCAAGTAACATACCGATGACAAAGGGAACACCGTATGTTGTTATGCGGTTTGACCGATAAAGATCTTCGTAGAATATGTAGGAGCCAATATGAGCATCCAGGTTCTGCTATTGGTTATTGACCGGAAACAGTTCTAGGTCATGTCTACATAGTTCTCGAACCCGTAGGGTCCGCACGCTTAACGTTTCGTTGACGATATAATATTATATGAGTTATGTATGTTGGTAACCGAATGTTGTTCGGAGTCCTGGATGAGATCATGGACATGACGAGGAACTCCGGAATGGTCCGGAGATAAAGTTTGATATATGGGATAATAGTGTTTGATCTCCGGAAGGGTTCCGGAATTCACCGGAAGGGGTTCCGGATGTTTCCCGAAATGTTTGGGTATGAGAACACATTATTTGGGCCAAAGGGGAAAGCCCACAAGGTTTTTGGAAAGCACAAAAGGAAGTTTTGCAGAATCTAGGGGCCAGACGCCAGGGTCCCTAGCGTCTGGGTCCAGACGCCGGGAACCCTGGCGTCTGGCCCTGGAGTCCGAGAAGGACTCTTGCCTTTCGGGTGAAACCGACTTTGTGGAGGCTTTTACTCCAAGTTTCGACCCCAAGGCTCAACATATAAATAGAGGGGCAGGGCTAGCACCAAAGACACATCAAGAAACACCAAGCCGTGTGCCGGCAACCCCGTCCCCTCTAGTTTGTCCTCCGTCATAGTTTCCGTAGTGCTTAGGCGAAGCCCTGCAGAGATTGTTCTTCACCAACACCGTCACCACGCCGTCGTGCTGCCGGAACTCATCTACTACTTCGTCCGTCTTGCTGGATTGAGAAGCCGAGGACGTCATCGAGCTGAACGTGTGCAGAACTCGGAGGTGCCGTGCGTTCGGTACTTTGATCCGTCGGATCGTGAAGACGTACGACTACATCAACCTCGTTGATAAATGCTTCCGCTTAGCGATCTTCAAGGGTATGAAGATATACTCCCCCTCTCGTTGCTATGCATAACCATGATCTTGTGTGTGCGTAGGAATTTTTTTTGAAATTACTACGTTCCCCAACATGCTCGTGCAAGATGGCAAAGTGGTGACCTATGCATCTCGCCAACTGCGACAACATGAAGGAAATTATCCTAGTCATGATTTGGAATTAGCCGCAGTGGTGCACGCTTTAAAGATCTGGAGACATTATCTGATTGGGTAGAAGTGCCAGATATTCACCGACCATAAAAGTCTCAAGTATATATTCACTCAGCTCGACTTGAACCTTCGACAACGAAGATGGCTCGAGTTGGTTAAGGACTATGACCTCGGAATAAAGTATCACCCGGGCAAAGCTAATGTGATGGCTGACGCCCTCAGCCGCAAACCAGCCAACCTCAATGCCCTAATGGATTCCTTGCCTCCAGAGCTCTATGAAGAAATCATGCAACTGGATCTAGTAATCACCGACGCCCGTCTTACTAATATATTGGAAGTTGCTCCTACTCTCGAGGAAGAAATCTGCAGAGCTCAAGCGGATGAAAAGATGTTACGAGCATATGTTCAGAAGCTGCACCAAGGGCAAGCACCTGATTTCTCTATGGATCAGTAAGGTTCACTAAGGTTCCGAGGAAGACTGTGCGTACCCAAGCAAGACAGTCTGAAGAAGAAGGTATTGGTGGAAGCACATGAAGCACCATACTCAATTCATCTCGGTGGTACCAAGATGTATGAGGATCTTCGTCAGATATTTTGGTGGGATGGAATGAAGAAAGACATCGTGTATTTTTTGGCCTGCTGCGATGTCTGCAATAAGGTAAAGGCGGAACACCAAAACCCCGCCGGACTCCTCCAGCCTCTGCCGGTATCCAAATGGAAATGGGACGATATTTGCATGGATTTCATCACCAGATTACCAAGGTCACATCAAGGAAATGACGTGATATGGGTCATAGTGGACACTCTAACCAAGGTGGCACACTTCCTACCTATCCGGACTACATACCGTGCAAATCAACTTGCACAACTGTATGTATCAAGAATCGTCAGTCTGCATGGAGTACCCAAGACTATCACCTCCGACAGGGGATCTCTATTCACATCCGCATTTTGGTCCCGACTTCATCAAGCCTTGGGGACCGCTCTGAAGTATAGCACGACCTTTCAACCTCAGACAGATGGACAAACTTAGCGAGTAAATCAAATACTCGAAGATATGCTCCGGGCATGTACATTGGCACAAGGAACCAAGTGGGAAGACTCTCTGCCCTACGCTGAGTTTTCCTACAACAACAGTTTCCAGGCCAGCTTAAAGATGCCACCCTATGAAGCCCTGTATGGCCGGCCGCACTCCATTAAATTGGTCTCAAACCGCAGATAGCCGTATTTTTGGGATTGATTTAATGCTCGAAGCCGAGAAGCAAGTCAAGGAAATCCGAGACAGACTGCAACTGGCCAAATCTCGACAGAAGAGCTACTATGATGCCAAACATAGTCAAATCAGCTTCGAACCCGGAGAACACATATATCTCCGAGTCACCCCGATGAAAGGAGTCAAAAGGTTTCAGACCCGAGGAAAATTGGCACCCAGATATATTGGTACATTCCCCATCATGGCCAGAGTCGGAACAGTTGCCTACCAGTTGGAGTTGCCATCAGAATTGTCAGAAGTACACAACGTGTTCCACATCTCACAGCTAAGAAGATGCATCTCGCCACCAGAGAAAAGGACTGATATGTCCGAGATAGAATTGGCTAAGGATCTAACTTATGAGGAAAGGCCAATCAAAATATTGGATCAGATAGAAAGGGTCACTCGCAGCAAAGAGATAAGATTTTACAAGGTTCGGTGGGAGCATCACACCGAAGAAGAAGCAACCTGGGAAAGAGAGGAATTTTTAAGGACTGCATACCCAGAATGGTTTTCCCAAGCAACCGAATCTCGAGGACGAGATTCATCCTAAGTGGGGGAGGTTTGTGACAGCCTGGATTGTTACCTTCTCTCTTTTTACCGGACTTGCCTTTCTCTCTCTTTCCGGACTTGGTTTTCATCGTGGTTTTTGCCCTGATTTGATTTGGGTTTGGATCAATTCAAATGGACTTGTCACTTGGGCATATCCTTGGCTTTCACCCAAGTGACCTATCTATCTTATTTCTCCCACAAAACCCCAAAATAATAAAATGAATATTTTTCCTAAAAAGAAAATATTCATTCTTCTCTCTTAAGTCCATTTCAGAACTTTGTGATCCAAAGCAACCTCAATTTTTCTTGCTCAGAAAAATCTGAGATAATTCCTAAATATTCTTAGGACCATGGCACATCTCCCCATGCAAAAATATTGCGTCACTTTTTGTAATATTTTTGCTGTAGAAAATCTTTTCACTTCTGAACCAGAAATGCACTTTGTACAGCAAGTGCATTTTCCCCTAAGCTTTTGGCCTTTATCTTTCTTGAGCTTAAACACCCTCCTAAGAAACCCTAAACCCCAGGAGATTAGCCCTAATGGCCTTCTAGAAGGTGGCCAAACTTGGTGACCAAGTTTCTGACCAGAAACTTGTCAGCAAGGTGGAGTCACTTCTGGTCGACCTGGGCATGATGCATCACCTCCCCTAGAGGAAACACTGCACGGTCGATAGCATGGACAAGGTTTCGCAGCTCCTAGGCGTCGTTTTGACCATGCCAGCCTGGTGACCACACATGGACAAGGTGCCTGGTGTCGGTGTACTAGAGTAGGGGTACCCTAGTATATCGAACTTGTGCACGGGCAGTTGCAGCACCCCGCGGCAAGGCTTGCCGGGTGACCGCAAAGGTCCTCCGTGGTTCTTTTTGGAGCCATTCAAGAACAAAGTATTCAAGTCAAGGAGACAAGGCCCCGGCAAGAGGAGCTTGCCGGGAAGACCAACCAAGGCATCTCAAGGAACTTGCCGCGACGCGCCGCGTGTCTCGGCAAGGCCCGGTGAGCGACAAGCTTCCGGGCGCGGCAAGACAACGGCCGCGGCAAGGCGCTTGCCGCGGCAGGCAACCACTCTGTACCCACGCTCTAGCACATCCACCAACGTGTCGCCCTGGGGCCTTTCCAAGCGCGCGTGGCGAGAGGCTATGCAGCCAGCGGTGCGCAGTGGCATGCGACGCTGACAAGATTGCTATCATGGAGAGCGGTGGCGTCCCTGACGGTCCTTTTCTGCACTGTTTGGGCGATGCAGACGGGCATTTAATGCCTTTGTCCCCTGCCATCAGGGTTAGGTAGGATGCACTGTTCGGGTAGCTGTACCAACCACCCCTCTTTTTCCATTTTTACCCTTGTCTACGTTGCCACCTGTCGGTGACCCCTTGTGCGTATAAAAGGAGGACCGTGCGCAACGTTTAGGGGGGTTCGGAACCAGGAAACACTCACGCTCGGTCTCGGTAGCAGCTCGAGTGTACTGTAGCACTCAGCGCTCCTGAGCAAGAACTCAATACAATCAAACAAGCAGCAGTAGGAGTATTATCTCTCCGGAGAGCTCCGAAGTTGGGTAAACTGCTCGTGTGCTTCGCCTCAATCTGCTCTTCGTGCAATCTCCGCCCCCCACCGAACCGAAAGGGGCCCGGTCCGCCGGTCCCCATAGGTGTTCATGGATCAGCTTCCCCGACATCTTTGGCGCACCAGGTAGAGGGCGTCGAGGTTGTGTGAACCTGATCCGGCGGTCACACGAGCTAGATCTTCATTTTCTTCATCGACATGCCACCGAAGAAGAAGACTTCGGCGGCAGCTGTTCCGTCCACGTCGATCCCACCACCACCGGAGCAAACGAGTGGTGGGGTAGACGCCGGCGGAAGAACGGACATCGACGAGGGAGCTCACGACGCTGCCAGGTCCAAGGACAAGGATGCGCAGACCTCGGCGTCCGTACATGTTCCGCGCCCATCTCAGGAGGCGCAGGACCGGCAACGTCATGGTACTCGCAGTACCATACGTCTGTTGGGCCAAGATCGAGCTGGTGGATCTTGGGGTGCTCAAGACCAGCATGCACGCCAACATGCTGACACGAGTGAGACGCGGTCGCCTGGACGGGATACTGCTCCTTCTAACATAGTTAGAAGTCCGAGCATATCCCGCTCCTCGCACCGTTCGCCACTGCCTCCCACCACTCCAGCAGAAGCTTTGGCGCGAGCTCAACTGCTCCTGGATTACCCTCCAACGGAAGACAAGATCGACGGATGGAGGGCCACCATTCAGAGTCTCATCGGCTTCGCCAACGGTGACACACCGCGGCAGCCAAGTACATCGCGGCCGCGGCAGGACCGCCAGGCGCGAGCCGGTGGTGACGAAACCGGTGGGGGTGCAACCACCATGCACTCTCCACCCCGAAGGCCAAGATCGCTGACTCGTCGGATCCACCTCGATAGTGACTCCACCGCATCATCGGATCCACAAGCTCGCCGCGATCAGCGCCAAGTTCTTCACGAACGATAGCAAGAAGACGCTCGTACTCGCATCGAGCGCCGAAGAGAAGCGCGGCATCAATCCGACCAGCGCGCTGGGCCTCCTGTCGACATGCATGCGCCAGGGGAACCAGGCGACTTGCCGTACGCGGTAGGTTGCCCTGCGTTCACTCGTGAGCTGCGGCAAGTCCAGTGGCCCACACGAAGAATTTTAAGCCAGACGTGCCAGAGAAGTACGACGGCAAGTCGCATCCGTCAGAGTTCCTCAGCATCTACACCATCGCGGTGCAAGCTGCCGGGGGACGGGACGACAAGATCCTTGCCAACTACTTCCCGCTGGTGCTCAAACCCAATGTCAGATCCTGGCTCATGCACTTGCCGGATAACTCCATATCCTCCTGGGCAGACCTATGCCATCAGTTTGTCGGCGCCTTTACAGGCGGCCACAAGCCTCATGGCCAAGAGAGCGATCTTCATCTGCTCGCCCAGAAGGAAGGAGAGCCCCTGCGCAAGTACATTCAGAGGTTCAGCCGTGTACAGCACAACATCCCAGATGTCCACCCTGCCGCGGTAATCAGCGCGTTCCATCAGAACGTGTGAAACCGCAGGATGCGGGAGGAGATGGCGATGTGCAAGATCAGAGACGTTAGTGAGCTATATGCCCTGGCCGACAAGTGTGCACATGCTGAGGAAGGGAGGAAACTACCCGGAGAAAATATAGGAGCAGGAGGATCTGATAGTGAGGAGACTGCCCCGGCGAAGAGAAACCGGCGGCGGAACAACAGGAAGAAGAAAGGCAAAGAGGTGCTAGTCGTTGAGCAGTCCGGCAAGAAAGCCAAAGCTGGTAGCTCCGGCAAGGAGATTGCCGCGGGCACCAACCACTAGGCTGTGGCGGTCGCCGACAAGCAGGACGGCGCCAACAAGCAGTACTGCAAGATCCACCGCACCAAGGGCCACGACCTCCAGAGCTGCAAGAAGGTCGAGCAGCTTGTCGAGCAGCAAAAGGCTGAATACGAGCGACGCGACAAGGAGAAAGCCCAGAAAGGTACTGGAGGAGCCGGCAAGAAACGTCCCGGCCGAGGAGGACACCGCGGCAAGGCCAAGCAGTGGCAAGGAGACAGACCTCCCCGCGACCGCAACAAGGATGAAGATGACGACGACGATGAAGATATGGATGATGATGAGACCAATGAGCAGGAGTTCCAGAAAGCCACAGAGGTCCTGTGCGTTGACGGTGGTGCTTCTCTGCATACATCACACCGCCAGCTCAAGCAGTGGGTGCGGGAAGTCAATGCAGCAGAACCACCCATCGAGTCACACAAGCCTCTGAAATGGTCCAGCACGCCTATCATCTTTGATATTGAGGATCACCCTGACCGCATAACTGCGGTCGGGTGCTTGCCGATGTTGGTTTCACCAACTATCCGCAACCTCAAGGTCACTAAGATGCTAGTTGATGGCGGGGCCGGCTTGAACTTGATCTCCTCCGCGGTACTCCAGAAACTCCAGATCCCTGATGGCGAACTCGAAGAGACCAGCACATTCCAAGGAATCAATCTGGGAAGGAGCAAGCCGAAGGGAAAGATCACGTTGCCGGTAACATTTGGCAGCGAGTTGAACTTCAGGACTGAGAGGGTTACTTTTGATGTTGCTGATTTTCCATTGCCTTACAATGGAATACTCGGCCGTCCAACACTCGCCAAATTCATGGCAGCCTCTCACTATGCATACAACATACTGAAGATGCCAGGACCGATAAGTGTCATCTCTGTCCCTGGAGACAAGAAGGATGCTCTTATTTGCACCGACAAAATCTATCGGGAAGCAGCAGCAGCAACAGATCGCAAGTCACTTGCCGTTGAAGCTCCCGGGGTGAAGAAGAAGACCAAGTCCGGCAAGAGTTCTGATGCCCACTCCGGCAAGCGCACCTCTTTGGAGTGTTGTGCTACCCTCGAGGACGCACCATCGAGCTCCACCGACAAGTGTAAGAAGACAATGGCAGCTCCACCAGAGACTAAGAAGGTGTCCGCCAAGGAGGACGGCACTGGTGGTACCTTCACCATCAGTGCCACTCTCGACCCTAAATAGGAAAGCGCGCTCATTGCTTTCCTGCGGGTGAATGTCGACGTATTTGCATGGCAACCGTCTGACATCCCCGGTGTTCCCAGGAAAGTAATCGAGCACCATCTTGCCGTCTGTCCTCATGCGGGCCCGTCAAGCAGAAAGTCAGGAAACAGGCACTAGAGCGCCAAGAATTCATCACAGAAGAAATCAAGAAATTGGAAGCAGCAGGCCTTGTCAGAGGAGTGCTCCATCCTACGTGGTTGGCCAACCCTGTAGTCGTGCGCAAGGCAAACGGGAAATGGAGGCTTTGTATCGACTTTACCGATGTCAATAAAGCTTGCCCCAAAGACCCATTTCCCTTGCCGCGCATCGACCAGATTGTTGACTCCATGGCCGGATGTGACTTGCTTTCATTTCTTGATGCATACTCAGGATACCATCAGATCTTCATGGCAAAAGAGGATGAGGAGAAGACCGCATTCATCACCCCGTGTGGCACATACTGTTTCGTATGGATGCCTTTCGGTTTAAAGAATGCTGGTTCAACATTTCCAAGGGTAGTCCATGACGCTTTTGAGCCGCAAATGCACAGAAATGTGGAAGCCTACATGGATGATATAGTGGTCAAGAGCAAGGACAAGGCGACTCTGATTCAAGATTTAGACGAAACCTTTGCAAATCTGCGCAAGATCAACCTCAAGCTTAACCCCGAGAAGTGTGTGTTTGGAGTCCCTTCCGACAAACTTCTCGGGTTCTTCGTGTCTCAGCGGGGAATTGAAGCTAATCCCAACAAGATCAAGGCCATTGAGAAGATTGAAGCACTAAAGCGCGTCAAGGATGTACGAAGACTTGCTGGTTGCGTGGCTGCTCTCAGCAGGTTTATCTCTAGATCTGCTGAGCGCGCCCTGCCATTTTTCAAAATATTGAAAAAGGCAGGTCCAATGAAATGGACTCCGGAGGCGGAGGCTGCGCTGCAAGACTTAAAGAGATACCTGTCCTCCACTCCAACACTTGTCACACCTAAGCCACAAGAAAAGTTGCTGCTATATATAGCGGCAACCAATCAAGTGGTTAGTGCTGCGTTAGTAGCGGAGAGGGAGGCGGATGATGAGCTAGCAACCACGGTAGATGCATCCAGCGACAAGCAGGGGACTTCACCGGCAAGCTCTGGTCCCGACAAAGATGGATATGCGCAGGAGCGTGACAAGATGCAGAAAAGAATGGTGCAGCGCCTAGTTTACTTTGTCAGTTCCCTTCTGCAGGGGGCTAGATCAAGGTACTCTGGTGTGCAGAAATTGCCTTTTGGCCTTCTCATGGCCTCGAGAAAGCTGCGCCATTAATCCCAAGCACATGAGATCACAGTCGTCACTCGTTTTCTGCTGAAAAGGATACTGCAAAATCCAGAAGCAACAGGCAGGATTGTCGAGTGGGCACTGGAACTGTCAAGCTTTGGCCTCAAGTTTGAGAGCACTTCAACTATCCAAAGCAGAGCATTGGCAGAGTTCATAGCAGAATGGACGCCAACACAAGATGAAGAAATTCCAGAGACGAGCATCCCCATCAAGGAAGCAAGCAAGGAGTGGCTGATGTACTTTGACGGTGCCTTCTCGCTACAAGGCGCCGGTGCAGGCGTGCTACTTATCGCACCCACTGGAGAACACCTCAAGTATGTAGTCCAGATGCACTTTCCCAAGGAGCAAGCAACGAACAATACAACAGAGTATGAAGGTTTGCTTGCCGGTCTCAGGATCGCAGCAGACCTTGGGATCAAGAAGCTCATTGTCAGGGGTGACTCACAGCTTGTCGTCCGCCAAGTGAACAAGAATTATCAGAGTCCGTTGATGGAAGCTTACGTTGATGAAGTGAGAAAGCTAGAAGAGCACTTTGACGGCCTGCAGATGGAACATGTTCCAAGAGCTCAGAACAACATCGCCGATGGCCTGTCAAAGTGCGCCGCACTTAAGTTACATGTGGAACCAGGGATCTTTGTGCTCAAGCTGACTCAACCATCTGTAACGCCATCAATTGGACAGAGCAAGAAGAAGAAGTTGATTTCTGGTGATTATTTTTTGGCAGAGCTCCCCGAAGCCGCCGCCAAGAAGGTCGTCAAAATCAACACCAAGGGTGCTGAGGAGCAGTCTGCTCCGACAAGCCCTAGGGTTTGTTCCGTTGAAGCAGACGCTCCCGACAAGTTTTGCTCTGGCAAGCTTGCCGGGGAACATCAAGCTCCGGCTGAGCTGCAGGTTCTTCCCGTAGAAGCGGATGTTCCCGCAGCAGCAGATGTGCCTTTAGTCCTTGTTGTCGAGCCGCAAGCTCCAACATGGGCACAACAGATTGTCCTTTTCCTTCAGACAGGAGAACTTCCCGAAGAGCAAGAAGAAGCGGAAAGAGTAGCCCGACAGTCAAGTATGTACCAGTTTGTCGACAACACACTGTACAGAAGAAGACTCAACGGTGTGAAATTGAAGTGTATTCACCGGGAAGACGGACAAAAGCTGTTGGCAGAGATACATGGAGGCATATGTGGTCACCACATTGGCGCAAGAGCACTTGCCGGCAAAGCGTTCCGGCAAGGTTTCTTTTGGCCGACAGCCCTCCAGGATGCAACTGCACAAGTAACCAAGTGTGAAGCGTGCCAGTTCCATTCCAAGCAGATACACCAGCCAGCTCAAGCTCTCCAGACGATCCCTTTATCCTGGCCGTTTTCGGTCTGGGGGCTCGACATCCTCGGCCCCTTTCCCCGAGCTGTCGGGGGCTTTGAGTACTTGTACGTTGCAATCGACAAGTTCACAAAGTGGCCGGAAGTGGAACCAGTGAGGAAGGTGACATCACAGTCAGCAATCAAGTTCTTCAGGTTGATTGTTTGCCGTTTCGGGATCCCTAACAGGATCATCACCGACAACAGCACACAATTCACGAGCCGCACCTTCATGCAGTACGTCCAAGATCTTGGCGCCAAGGTCTGCTTCGCTTCTGTTGCTCATCCGAGAAGCAACGGTCAAGCGGAGAGGGCAAATGCTGAAGTGATGCGCGGGCTCAAGACCAGAACTTTCGACAGGCTGCACAAGTGCGGAAAGAACTGGATTGAGGAGCTGCCGGTGGTTCTTTGGTCGATCAGGACGACGCTAAATCGAGCCACTGGCCAGACACCTTTCGCTCTAGTCTATGGAGCAGAGGCAGTTCTCCCCACGGAACTCGTATACGGATCACCTCGAGTGCTCGCTTATGATGAGCTCGAGCAAGAGCAGCTGCGACAAGATGACGCGCTGCTCCTTGAGGAGGACCGTCTTCAGGCTGCTATACGAGCTGCTCGATACCAGCAAGCTTTGCGCCGCTACCATAGCCGCAAAGTTAATGCCAGAAGTTTCGAGGAAGGCGACCTTGTTCTTCGGCGCGTTCAATCCGCCAAGAATTCCAACAAGTTGACACCGAAGTGGGAAGGCCCTTACCGGGTGAAACGAGTCACAAGGCCTGGCGCTGTCCGCCTTGAGACTGAAGATGGCATTCCGGTGAGCAACTCCTGGAACATTGAGCATCTTCGTAAGTTTTACCCGTAGGGCGCGGTTGCCGGAACCTGTTCCGGCAACCACCTTTTGTACAAGTCTTGCCGATGTTGCATATAATCCTTTGTACAAAGCCGGGCGCAGACCCCGTGCATAAGTAAAGCTCATGTGCTCCGCACATCTTGTCAATTTCATGCTTTCTACTTTATATTTGCATGCGTTATCTGACACTTTGTGCAGCACCTACCCCCGGTAAGCAATAACAAGCCGTAAGGCTCCATATCTTTATTTTCTCTTCTTTCTTTTTCTCAAAAAGGAAGGGAAGATTCCCTCGCACACAAGTTTGCCGGGGGGAAAGGAGGAGATAATGGTGTGGATCAGGCATCGTTCAAGGAAGTTTCACCTTACCGGGTTACCGGAAAGCAAGCGACAGAAAAGCTAAGTTGCCAAAGTTTTAGCAATCAGTTTTTAAATTTTTAAGTTATCTTCCTCGAACGACCATGCTTTGTATGGAAAACCTGTGCGCGGAGGAACCAACTCGTAGCTAGTTGCGCCCTTACTTTGTTTCGAGTCCGCTCAACAATTTAAGTGAGTTGCGACTAGTTGCGACAAGGTTTCTTGTCGGTAGCGGCACCGCCAGTAGGCTGCTGAGGTCCCGCACTCAGCGCTCGCGGCTAAGGTACCTGCACCGGCAAGTTCCCTAAAAGCGTAGGGCAAAAACATACAAAGGAAGGAATCAAGTAAAGGAAATAACATAGCAAATCTCTACCCAAAATAGAGTTATATTACAAGGTAGCTCGTCGCAGCTCTAACAGATTGTTCTCATGACATGACTAGCAGCGACAAAGAGAAAGAGAAAACGGGCGGCCTAATCTACGCGATCGCCCTCAACCCTCTTGATTCCGCTCACCTTGTCCACAATGGGTGCGACAAGGGCCTTGAGCGCTTCCAGATCAGCATCCGGCGGCAAGGACTTGAGGACGTTGGTGAAGTTGAGGCCTGGGTTGCGGAAGGCCACCTTCATCAGCACCTTTTGAAGGGCCCCCGCGCAGATCTTGCACGACTCTTCGGCCAGCTGCTTTGGGATCTTCTCCTGGAGTCGCTGGAGGGCCGTCGCCACGCCTTTGAAGAACAAGCTGAGCTTGGCGCTGGGTTGGAGGTGCTCGTCGGAGGAGTACCCGAGATCCTCCATCCCCAGCTGCGCCAGCTCCCCGTCGATGGCGGCGGCAAGATCCACAAGACCCTCAGTCCAATGCTCCACAGTCTCCCTGAAAGCATCGTGGGCGGCAGCAGCACTCGCCAGCAGCGCCTCGTCGGCCTTGATCTTCTCCGACAAGGCCACCTCCCGCTCCCTGGCGCCGTCCAGCGTCTGAGTCAAAGTAGCCAACTTCAACTCGAGATCTGCATTGGAATCCTTGGCGGCGCTGAGCTCCTTGCTCCTCTCAGCGAGAAGACCCTGCAGCTCACCATGAGCGGCAGCGTCCTTCTCGCGCTCACGCTTGAGCGCGGCAAGCTCCTCGCCGCTCGCCCTGAGATCGGCTTCCAGCTGCGCCACCTTCGTCTCCAGCTCCTTCTTGGCGGCCTCGGCAGCTGCGGTAGCATCCCTTGCTTCCTTGAGAGCCCCGCCAATTGCTTGCTCGCGCGCGGCAAGCTCCTCCTCGTGGCTGTCAAGGTTCACCTTCCGTTGCGCCAACTCACCTTCCTGCGCAGATAGCTTCTCGGCAGCAAGCCGCTGCTCCTCTTCAACCTCAGCCTTCCCGAGGAGGAAGGCTTTCCGCTCCTCGGCGAGTTGCTCCCGCTCCTCTGCTAGAGATCGCAGAGCTTCCTGCCTGAGACCCCGGAGCTCCTTCGCGCGCTTCTCAATATCCACTCCCGCCTTCGCGACAAGCGCTTCTCGGGATGCCAGCTTGGCCTGTCGGGCGCGGTAGAGCGACAACAGCTTCCACAGCAGCCGCTCCTCTTCAGGCTCGTCGCTGCTGCTGCTTGGCGTGTCGACCAACGTCAGCCCAGCGGAGGTGAGCACCTCTCCATCCAGAATCTCTCCTTCGACCGGCGC
This sequence comes from Triticum aestivum, assembly GCF_018294505.1. Classification (NCBI taxonomy): domain Eukaryota; kingdom Viridiplantae; phylum Streptophyta; class Magnoliopsida; order Poales; family Poaceae; genus Triticum; species Triticum aestivum. Next base: position 143,122,493 of record NC_057804.1, read on the forward strand.
CCTGGAGCTTGACGCCCAGGGGAGCTTGATGAAGATGCCATCGCCGGCCTTCAAGTAGGCGCCGGGCTGGGGCTCTTCGGAGCCTGGCTTTGCAGCAGCGGCGGAGGGATCGGCGGTCAGCGCAGCGCCTGGCGCTCCTACGGCCTCGGGGCCATCAGTGCGATCGCCGGATCCCTCGCCAGCTTCTGCGGCGGCAACCTTGGCGGCCTCTTCGCCGGCGGGATCATCAACGCCGGCTTCTTCTTTGGTGGCGACGGCGTCGTCGGTGTCGCCGCGCGCGCCCTCCTCGCTGGCGACCTCGGTTTTCTTCGGCTCCGTGGCAGGTGGATCTGACGAACGGAAAAGGGAGAGGAGTCAAGCAAATATGCAAAAAAGAAAATCAGAAGAAGAAGAACCAAAGGGAAGTTTTCAAGCAAGTAGATTACCTATGCTAGGATCCGCAGTCGTGGTCTCAACCACCGGAGGATCACTGGTGCTGTCCTTTGCCGAAGAATTGTCCCTTGCCGGAGAATTCCCCTTGCCGGAGAACGATCCCTTGCCGGGGAAGCCTCCCTTGGCGGTGTAGTCGAAGCAGATGGCACTTCGGGAGCGTCTTCCGGGCACTCCTGGTGAGGCTGCTCTGCTCCTACACAAACCAACAGTCAGATACCAGCGAAGAAAGAGCACCCATGAGCGACTGACAGCAAGAAGTAAACCATATACTTGCGCTGGGGGCTGCTTTGAGGAATGCTTGCCGGGTCCGGCAAGGTGGTTTCAGAAATGTCCCCTGCCGTCGCAATGGGATCGTCCTCGATGACAATCGCCGGGGCCTTGGCTCTCTTCGCCGCTCTCTGGGCCAGCGTCCTGAAAAGGAATGGGTTCAGAGTGAAGCAAGTCAGATACAAGACAAAACAACAAATTGAAGAACTACAAGAACAGCAAGAAATCTTACTCTCCTTCTTCCTCGTCGGAGCTGAGCGCGGAGAGATCGAAGTCCGGCTCGCCTCCGGTGCGACGAGGCGGAGGAGTAGGTTCCCTTGCCCGCTTGGCAGGGGCAGTAGCGGTGGACCGGGAAGACCCCGCCCCAGTTGCCACAGCCGCGTGAGGCACTCCCGCGGCAACAGTGCTTGCCGCGGTAGAGCGTGTCGCGCGGCTCGGCGGCTGTTGACCCGTCTGCCGCCCCGCTACATCCACGGCCTTGCGGAGACGCCTTCTTGGTGGAGCTGGGGGCTCCGCTTGCGACGAGATGCCTGAAGGTTCGGGTCCGACGGGCTCTCCCTCGCCGGGCTCGTTCGACTCATCTTTGGGCCCGACAAGCTCTTCCTCGCCGACAAACTCCTCGCGCTCGGCAAGGCTTGCCGCCTCTGCTGCCTGTGCCTCCTCCACGATGAATCCAAACTCACCCGCGGCAGCGGCTGCCGCCGCCTCTTCCAGCCTAGTGGCGATGCGCTGCATCTCCGCGTCAGTGGTGTCGCGAGTAAGGCTCTTCTGCTCGTCGGCGCGGACCGGCACTTCTACCAAGCCGTCAAAGAAATCTCGCACGACGTCGTCTGCAGGCTCTTGCCAAGTTGGGACAATCCCATGCGAGTCGCACAGCGGCATCATTGCACGGATGCGGTCGAGCGAGGAGTTGTTGCACAACGGAACCACACCCCTCGGCAACATGAATGGGTGTTGAGGATCGCGCTTGAACAGTTCCAGGAGCATCGCGTCCAGCTCCAGGACAGTGAAGTTGAAGTTGAGGCCCGGGCGCAGCCTCATGATATCCGCCGAGTTCTGGAACTCCCAGGCGGGTCTGCTCCTCTCCTGCAAGGGGGCGATGCGGCGGCGAAGAAAATCTGCGCCAACGGCGCCTACGCTGAGCCCGGCAAGCCTGAGGCGTAGGATCCGGGTGACGGCAATCTTCAACCTGTCGTCTTCCGGGGCCACGTTGCTCCAATCATTGCCGCGCACTATTGGGGCTTGGCGCAGGGCAGTAAATGGCTGTGGGTTCTCCTCGACAATCCAGCACCACTCTGCTCTCCATTCCTCCCACTTGCTGCGGAGTTCTCCCTCTAGATAAGCTTCTTTCTTGCCGACTCTCGAGATCCAGGCGATCCCGCGGGCAAGAGGCTCTCCTCTCTCGACCCGGGGCATAAAGAAGTGGCGGAAAAGGGCTACGTTTGGATGGACTCCGACAAAGTTTTCGCAGAGATGTGCGAAAACTGCCATGGTCAGAACGGCGTTGGGGGTGAAGTCAAGGAGGCGGAACCCGTAGGTGTTCATGATGTCACAGAAGAATTCAGAGAAGGGCGGGCAGAGCCCGCAGTAGAAGAACAGCACGAAGAATGGGTACCCGTTTGGAGCTAGTTCAGAAGCAGCGGACGGGAGTACCTTCGTGCGCGGATGCGCTCGCGTCTCCGTCGACCAGAAAAGGTAGTAGTACTCCCTCAGCTCCTTCGCGCCGAGCTGAGGGGGGAAGATGGCCCGCTCCTTTCGCAGTGCCGCGAGCCGCTGCGCCTCGACCAATTTCACGCCCTTCCCCTTGTCGGCTTTCGGAGCCATGGCAGAGGTGGTGGGGGAGATCGACGGCGTTGGTGGTGCTGGTGGCGATGGGGGGCGGAGCGCTGCTCTCTTTCGGCTTTGAGAAGAAGGGGGGAGCGGCGGAGATTTGTGAAGTTGGAGTAACAGCCGGCGAGATGGGCGAACTGCCCCTGTTTCCCCTGCTTATAAAGAGGAAGGGGGCGGACGTTTCGCCCTTCCGAATAAAGAAACCACCCACGATCTCTCCCACGACGCCGCATTCGACGCGTGCCGTTGGGGGAGGGCGCGGTGGATACGGAGTAAGATACGGCGTAACCCAGGCCACGTGTGCCCGTGCCCTGTTTTGGGCCTGGCCCAACAGCGCTCGGCACCGTGTGTGGCCCAGGCCCGGGGGCTCCTGTCGGTGTACTAGAGTAGGGGTACCCTAGTATACCGAACTTGTGCACGGGCAGTTGCAGCACCCCGCGGCAAGGCTTGCCGGGTGACCGCCAAGGTCCTCCGTGGTTCTTTTTGAGCCATTCAAGAACAAAGTATTCAAGTCAAGGAGACAAGGCCCCGGCAAGAGGAGCTTGCCGGGAAGACCAACCAAGGCATCTCAAGGAACTTGTCGCGACGCGCCGCGCGTCCCGGCAAGGCCCGGTGAGCGACAAGCTTCCGGGCGCGGCAAGACAACGGCCGCAGCAAGGCGCTTGCCGCGGCAGGCAACCACTATGTACCCACGCTCCAGCACATCCACCAACGTGTTGCCCTGGGGCCTTTCCAGGCGCGCGTGGCGAGAGGCTGTGCAGCCAGCGGTGCACAGTGGCATGCGACGATGACAAGATTGCTATCGTGGCGAGCGGTGGCGTCCCTGACGGTCCTTTTCTGCACTGTTTGGGCGACGCAGACAGGCATTTAATGCCTTTGTCCCCTGCCATCAGGGTTAGGTAGGATGCACTGTTCGGGTAGCTGTACCAACCACCCCACTTTTTCCATTTTTACCCTTGTCTACGTTGCCACCTGTCGGTGACCCCTTGTGCGTATAAAAGGAGGACCGTGCACAATGTTTAGGGGGGTTCGGAACCAGAAAACACTCACGCTCGGTCTCGTTAGCAGCTCGAGTGTACTGTAGCACTCAGCGCTCCCGAGCAAGAACTCAATACAATCGAACAAGCAGCAGTAGGAGTATTATCTCTCCGGAGACCTCCGAAGCTGGGTAAACTGCTCGTGTGCTTCGCCTCAATCTGCTCTTCCTGCGATCTCCGCCCCCCGCCGAACCGAAAGGGGCCCGGTCCACCGGTCCCCATAGGTGTTCATGGATCAGCTTCCCCGACACCTGGCATGCGTCTCAACGCGCTCTCACTGGCGCCTTGCGCTCTATTTCGCGCGTGTGCATGCAAGCGCTCGCCTCCGACTACCGCATCGCGCCACAACCCTCGACCCATCACCATTGACCCCTCCCTGGCACTCGCCGACGCCGGAGCCGCTGCAACAAGCCAGTCCAGTCGTGGCTGAAATGGCACAGTGCGCGCGTGTGCTTGTCCCCATCTCCAACCGCCCCCTGTGCTCGTCCGCGAGCGTGGGCAAGCGCCGATGTTGACGCGGCACCCTGTCCCCTCACGTTGGAGCCTCTCGTCGACGTTCGCCGCATGTCCAAAGCGCTCCGGCGGCGACACGTTCCCCCCTTCCTGCTCCGGCTATATAAGGCCACCCCGACTCGAATCCTGGCCACGCACCACTCCACACAACCACCACAAACACGTAGAACGACTGCAGTTTGGTCGGGCAGGCCTCTGGCCGTCGCCCCGACCCAAGGTCTCCGGCGATCCCCGCAGGCCAGCCGCCGTTCTCCAGGGCCTCTCGAGCTCAAGCAGGTGCTTGGGCAGGGCCTTGGTGGTCAGCTGGAGCTGCCTGGACCCCGCCAAGCCCTTAGAGCTGTCTCTCGCCGCCGTCTTCTTCCTCTCCGGCGAACCCTGCCCGCCACCAAAGCTTGCGAGCTCGACTGCGACCAGCTCCGTCCACCTCTCGCCAAGCCACGGTACAGGCAGGTGCGCCGCGAGCCCCGCTTCCATTCTATCCCTCTAGCCTAGCCCCAAACCCCCTCGTCGTCAGCGTGAGCTCCGGCGAAACACTGCCCCTCCTCTGATCTCGATCCCCCCCTCTCTCTCCTGACTGGTGGGGCCCAGTGTCAGCCTCACCACTCGCGCCCGAAGCGGTACGAGTGGAGGCACACTCCCACTTTACGCCTTCGACGTCACCCCCCCTGGAATTTCTGTTTAATTCGAATTTATTCAAAATTTTGACCAAACTTTGACCAGCCATAACTTTTAAACCACAAGTCCAAACGAGTTGATTCTTTTTGCATTGTCTTTGTTACAGAAAGCTCTAGCAGCACACCAAAAGGTGGATTTTTCCTTGCTGCCTAGAATTTCTGGTAATTTTCAGAAGGTGTTTTGACATTTATTTTTGTGGTTTTAAAATATTTTCAGAAGGAGGATCTTGCCTTGAAGCTAACCAGGAGGAGTGTGACCCTCCTCTGCACTAAGGCAAGCCACAACATCATTTGGATGGTGTTATTTCAATATCTATGATTTTCTACTTGAATATGAGTCTTTATTTGCATTTAAAATTTGATAAATAACTTTGGTTAATTGCTAGTTACTTTACCATGCTTGATATGCTTGTTTTAGCTTCTGGTTGAATGCATGAACTTGTTTGGCTAAGTAGAATAATATTTTGCCCTATGAAAATTTGCTATGAAAACTAATGATAGTTATTTTGCTAGTAATGGTTTTATTTAGATAATGAACTAATGAAAATACTTGGTTTTAAAAATGAGTTATAACAAGAGAAGTTTGATTCTTAGTATTGCAAGATGCATATGTGGTTAAGTTTGATCCATGATTATGAGTGGTTTGATTTGCATGACGAGTAGTTGCATGATCATTTCGGGTATATCATGTTAGTAATAAAAAGCTTTTCTGAAAGTTAAAACTTGATTAAGTTCAACTTGAATATGATGTTGATCACATCATGGTGCCACTGAATCGGGTTTTTAATTCAGTGCAACCACGTTTACCTAATGGGAAGGTCTGGATTCGGTCCTTTGTCGTGGCTCTCACCGGTGCCTCCCGCGAGGGAAGGTTATGGGCATGCATACCCTGGCCTGGTAGGCAGACATAACCTTGTGTGCTCGTTTTGTTGTTATGGTACCTTGTCCCCATTTGGGACCGTTTTGCCACGACGGTGGCCATTGGTGTCTTTGGTAGACACGGGGCCACCCAAGACCTAGCCCTGAGAGGGAGTTGGTCGGAGTGGCCGGGGAGAGTGCATGGCAAAGGGAGGGTTTCGTCGGAATGCTTTGGTCCACCCGAATGGGAGTGTGAGGCTAGGGTTTTGTAGTGTGGGTAAAGTGCACTACCTCTACAGAGTGTATTTAATCTATCGATAGCCGCGCCCTCAGTTATGGGCAAGACTCGGGAGTAAGTCACACCATGGATCAACTTTTATAATTAATCTTGCAAACTAGTAATTGTTGTGATGCATTGTTTCGTGGTGAACCTTGAACACTCGAGGTGTTCATGAGTGATTGGTTTCAGGTGTGACCCTGGTATAGTCACCATTTGGTTACGAGGTAACCGTTTGGTAAGCGAGTCCGTGTGACTCGGTGTGCTGTTTGGTTGCTTTGCATAGCTTTGCATTCGTAGTAAATTCTTGCATTAACTTAATTTGATTAATTATCATGATATTGTCTGTCATCATGCTTATGTTTGTTGTGAGCTTGCAAGTACATTCAATGTACTGACTTGGCGTGTCATGCTAGCTTTTAGGCAAGTCGATTCGCATCGGAGCGCACCTCGTGTCTAGGCTGTGTCCACATCGGTGTCCCTGTGCCATGGAGTTCCGCTACGTCGTTCTTCCGCTACTGATACGTCTCCAATGTATCTACTTTTCTGAACACTTTTGCCCTTGTTTTGGATTCTAACTTGCATGATTTGAATGAAACTAACCCGGACTGACGATGTTTCCAGCAGAACTCCCATGATGTTGTTTATTGTGCAGAAAACAAAAGTTCTCGGAATGACCTGAAAATCCACGAAGATAACTTTTGGAAAATATAAAAAATACTGGAAAAAGAATCAAGGCCAGGGGGCCCACACCCTATCCACGAGGGTGGGGCGTGCCCTCCCCCTGGGTGCGCCTCCCTGTCTCGTGGGCCCCCTGATGCTCCACCGACCTTAACTCCAACTCCATATATTACGTTTCACGGAGAAAAAAATCAGAGAGAAAGTTTCATCGTGTTTTACGATACGGAGCCACCGCCAAGCCCTAATCTCTCTCGGGAGGGCTGATCTCGAGTCCGTTCGGGGCTCCGGAGAGGGGGATTCATCGCCGTCATCATCATCAACCATCCTCCATCACCAATTTCATGATGCTCACCGCTGTGCGTGAGTAATTCCATCATAGGCTTGCTGGACGGTGATCGGTTGGATGAGATTTACCATATAATCAAGTTAGTTTTTTTATGGTTTGATCCCTAGTATCCACTATGTTCTGAGATTGATGTTGCTATGAGTTTGCTATGCTTAATGCTTGTCACTAGGGCCCGAGTGCCATGATTTCAGATATGAACCTATTATGTTTTCATGAATATATGTGTGTTCTTGATCCTATCTTGCAAGTCTATAGTCACCTATTATGTGTTATGATCCGACAACCCCGAAGTGACAATAATCGGGATACTTCTCGATGATGACCATAGTTTGAGGAGTTCATGTATTCACTATGTGCTAATGCTTTATTCCGGTTCTCTATTAAAAGGAGGATTTAATATCCCTTAGTTTCCACTAGGACCCCGCTGCCACGGGAGGGTAGGACAAAAGATGTCATGCAAGTTCTTTTCCATAAGCATGTATGACTATATTCGGAATACATGCCTACATTACATTGATGAACTGGAGCTAGTTCTGTGTCACCCTATGTTATAGCTATTACATGAGGAATCGCATCCGACATAATTATCCATCACTGATCCAATGTCTACGAGCTTTTCACATATTGTGCTTCGCTTATTTACTTTTCCGTTGCTACTGTTACAATTCCCACAAAACTATTATCTTTACTTTTGCCACTGTTACCATTACTATCATACTACTTTGCTACTAAATACTTTGCTGCAGATACTAAGTTATCCAGGTGTGGTTGAATTGACAACTCAACTGCTAATACTTAAGAATATTCTTTGGCTCCCCTTGTGTCGAATCAATAAATTTGGGTTGAATACTCTACCCTCGAAAGTTGTTGCGATGCCCTACACTTGTGGGTTATCAAGACTAATTTCTGGCGCCGTTGCCGAGGAGCATAACACTATTCTTTGAGTCACTTGGGATTTATATCTGTTGATCACCATGAGGAACTTGAAAGACGAAAAAACTAAGATTTTGCCCTCAACTACGAGGGGAGGTAAGGAACTGCCATCTAGCTCTACACTAGATTCTCCTTCTATTATTAGTAAGCTTGCGACACCTAAACCTGCTACTGCTATGAATTCTGATATGTCGCATGTTATTGATGATGCCACTTCTGCTATGCATGATGAAACTACTTCTGTGCGTGATACTACTGTGCCATTAGGTGAATTTCTTGATGAACAACTTGCTAGGGTTAGAGAGAATGAAATTATTGAAGATGCTATTATTGATGATAGTGATGATGAAAGTTCTCCCCCTGATTATGAATTACCTGTTGTTCCTGAGGGTTATGTTATGAATGAGGAAGCTGCTAGAGCTATCTTTGCTTGCAAAGATAGATATGATCTTAAAAAGTTATTAGCTAAATGGAAGCAGCAATCTCTTAATGCTAGAATGAAACCTGAACCTGCTTTTGCTACTTCACCTATTTGTGTTACTGATAAGGACTATGAATTCTCTGTTGATCCTGAAATTATTACTTTAGTTGAATCTGATCCTTTTTATGACCTTGAATCTGAAACTGTTGTGGCACATCTTACCAAGTTGAATGATATAGCCGCCCTGTTTACTAATGATGAGAAGTCTCGCTATTATTATATCCTTAAGATATTTCCATTCTCATTAAAGGGTGATGCTAAGACTTGGTTTAATTCTCTTGATCCTGGTTGTGTGCGTAGTCCCCAGGATATGATTTATTACTTCTCTGCTAAATATTTTCCTGCTCATAAGAAACAAGCCGCCTTGCAGGAAATATATAATTTTGTGCAAATAAAAGAAGAGAGTCTCCCACAAGCTTGGGGGAGGCTTCTCCGATTACTTAATGCTTTGCCTGATCATCCTCTTAAGAAAAATGAAATACTTGATATCTTTTATAATGGACTAACCGATGCTTCCAAGGACTACTTGGATAGTTGTGTTGGTTGTGTTTTCAGGGAAAGAACAGTCGACCAAGCTGAATTACTATTGAATAATATGTTGACTAATTAAAATAATTGGACTCTTCCCGAGCCAATTCACAAGGCAATTCCTGAACCAATTGAGCCAACTCCTGAGCCTATTCCTAAACCCACTCCTAAGAAGAGAGGTGTTCTATTTCTCAGTCCTGAAGATATGCAAGAGGCAAAGAAATCAATGAAAGAAAAAGGTATTAAAGCTGAAGATGTTAAGAATTTACCACCTATTGAAGATATACATGGTCTTAATATACCGCCTGTCAAAGAAACACATTGTCTTCATAACCCGACACAGGTAGTAAAGGTAAATTCTCTCTATAGATATGATAAAGTTGAAATTCCCTCTACTAAATTTCATAGCCCATGCTTAGATGAATTTGATGACTTTATGGCTAGACAAGAAAGTTTTAATGCTTATGTTGGTAGAGAGTTAAAGAATAATGCTTTCGAAATAGGATGCTTGAGTGATTATATGGCTAGAGTTATAGATGAACTTAAACTCATTAGCAAATATGCTTCTATGGTTAGCACTCAAGCTGAGCAAGTACTTAAAGCTCAAAATGATTTGCTTGACGAATTAAATAATAAACATGACTTTGCTGTTAGAGTGGCTACTAGAAATGGTAGAATGACTCAGGAACCTTTGTATCCTGAAGGCCACCCTAAGAGAATCGAGCAGGATTCTCAGAGAAATAATTTAGAGGCACCTAGTTCTTCTAAAAATAAAAAGAAAAATGATAGGACTTTGCATGCTTCTACTGAACCTGTTGTAGACACACCTGAGAATCCCAATGATATTTCTATTTTTGATGCTGAAACACAATCAGGTGATGAACATGAACCTGGTGATAATGTTAATGATAATGTTCATGTTGATGCTCAATCTAGCAAAAATAATGAAGTAGAGATTGAACCTGCTGTTGATCTTGATAACCCACAATCAAAGAATCAACGTTATGACAAGAGAGATTTTGTTGCTAGGAAGCACGGTAGGGAAAGAGAACCATGGGTTCAGAAACCCATGCCCTTTCCTCCTAAACCATCCAAGACAAAGGATGATGAGGATTTTGAGCGCTTTGCTGAAATGATTAGACCTATCTTCTTACGTATGCGCTTAACTGATATGCTTAAAGTAAATCCGTATGCTAAGTATATGAAGGATATCATTACAAATAAAAGAAAGATACTGGAAGCTGAAATTTCCACCATGCTTGCTAATTATACTTTTAAGGGTGGAATACCAAAGAAACTTGGAGACCCCGGGGTACCAACTATACCATGCTCCATTAAAAGAAACTATGTTAAAACTGCTTTATGTGATCTTGGAGCCGGTGTTAGTGTTATGCCTCTCTTTTTATATCATAGACTTGAATTGAATAAGTTGACACCTATTGAAATATCTTTGCAAATGGCTGATAAATCAACTGCTATACCTGTCGGTATTTGTGAGGATGTGCCTGTTGTGGTTGCAAATGTCACTATCTTAACGGACTTTGTTATTCCTGATATTCCCGAGGACGATAGTATGTCGATTATCCTTGGCAGACCCTTTTTGAATATTGCAGAAGCTGTTATTGATTGCAACAAAGGCAATGCCACTTTTCATGTTAATGGTAATGAGCATATGGTACACTTTCCGAGGAAACAACCTCAAGTTCATAGCATCAATTCTATTGGAAAAAGTCCAACTATCATTATTGGAGGTTTTGAATTTCCTCTTCCTACTGTCAAGAAATGGTATGATATTCTTATTATTGGGGATGTTCATATCCCCGTTGAGGTAACTTAGTGTTATTCGAAATTTCTCCGGTTCCGTGTTATTCGGAATGAGCTTGTTAACAAGACTTGATCAACCTTGTTAGTGGATTCATCTTGATGATCATGAGATGGATGAAACTAGAAGGCACAACCTTCTGTACCCTCTTTTTACTTTCTGTTATTTAGAATAAATAAAGAAAAAATAGTATTATCTTCCTGTTTTCTGATTTATCCGTGCAATAAAAAATATCCCGAAAATAAAAGTGCTCCAAATGCCCTGCAAATTTAGTATGATTTTTTATGGAATATTTGAGGATTTTAGGCACTTAAAACACTGCAGGAGGGGCAAGCACCTAACCGCGAGGGTGGAGGGCGCACCCACACCCCTTGGGCGCACCCCCCTGTCTCGTGGGCCCATGGTGTCCCCCTCCACTTATTCCTGCACCCACACACTCCATCTTCTTCCCAAAAAAATCCCCATCCAGCTCAAGCACGAGTTCTAGCTCATTTTGCTGCGATTTTCGATCTCCTTGCTCAAAGCTCCATTCACGAAACTGCTTTGGGAGATTGTTGCTTGGTATGTGACTCCTCCATTGGTCCAATTAGTTTTTGTTCTAGTGCTTTATTCATTGCAAATTTTTGCTGCATAGGTGACCCTGTTCTTGAGCTTGCATGTCAAATTTATGAGGTCCCAAACAATTCTAATACATGATATGGGCTCTAGGCACATGTAGGAGTAGTTACTACCAATCTTGTTTGATTTTATTTACTTTTATTTTGAAGTTACTAAAATTTCAGAATTTTTTCAGAAAAAGAAATATGTCTAGGAGAATGTACCAAGGTGGTTCCTCAATAAAGAAAGGACCCAGGCGTGCTATGCGTGAGAAAGACGATGAAGCATCGAGGGACGCAGAAGTGCGAGCTTGTGAGTGGCCATCAGACAATTTTATGGTCAATGTAGGTATTAAGAATGATTTTGATGCATATGTGCGTAATGCCGATCTTGAGGACTTCTTACAAGATAAGTGTCCTCAGTACTATCAATTGACTGATTCATTTGTGAGAAGGTTTAAATATAAATGTTCACGTAATTCTCAGAGTGTCCTATTTGATATTTATGATAAATCTTATACCATGGACTTAGAAGATTTTACAACTGCTTGCAAACTCCCGCAGTGGGGCAATGTTAATGACCCCCACAAATCTGAATATAAAGACTTTCTTGCTAGTATTACTGTGGGAGAATCTAGGGATATAGCACAAGCTACCATAGGGAGCATTCATTTTCCTACTATACATTATTTGCTCTCTTCATTGGTAGATGCATTAATGGTAAAGATGAAGCATGTCATATGTGTGTCCCTGATCTTTGTGTCCTCAAGAGTGCTGTGTTAGGTAATAAAGATTACAACTTGGGGGCAATAGTTGCACGTAGGTTGCATAATAATGGTACGTCTAGAGATTTGTTTGGAGGGATTTATGCGACCCGTGTAGCTAATTATCTTGGTATAGCCCCACGAGAAGGGGATATGGTGTTGCCTCCTGCTTATTTAGATTATGACGCGATTGAGGGAGTCCTGGATTAGGGGTGTCCGAATAGCCGAACTATCACCATTGGCCGGACTCCTGGACTATGAAGATACAAGATTGAAGACTTTGTCCCGTGTCCGGATGGGACTTTCCTTGGCGTGGAAGGCAAGCTTGGCGATACGGATATGTAGATCTCCTACCATTGTAACCGACTCTGTGTAACCCTAGCCCTCTCCGGTGTCTATATAAATCGGAGGGTTTTAGTCCGTAGGACGAACAACAATCATACCATAGGCTAGCTTCTAGGGTTTAGCCTCTTTGATCTTGTGGTAGATCTACTCTTGTACTACCCATATCATCAATATTAATCAAGCAGGAGTAGGGTTTTACCTCCATCAAGAGGGCCCGAACCTGGGTAAAAACATCGTGTCCCTTGTCTCCTGTTACCATCCGCCTAGACGCACAGTTCGGGACCCCCTACCCGAGATCCGTCGGTTTTGACACCGACATTGGTGCTTTCATTGAGAGTTCCTCTGTGTCGTCACCTTTAGGCCCGATGGCTCCTTCGATCATCAACAATGACGCGGTCCAGGGTGAGACTTTTCTCCCCAGACAGATCTTCGTATTTGGCGGCTATGCACTGCGGGCCAATTCACTTGGCCATCTGGAGCAGATCGAAAGCTACGCCCCTGGCCATCAGGTCAGATTTGGGAGTTTGAACTACACAGCCGACATCCGTGGAGACTTGATCTTCGACGGATTCGAGCCACAGCCAAGCGCGCCGCACTGTCTCGATGGGTATGATCTAGCTCTGCCGCCGAACAGTGCCCTGGAGGCCGCACCAGCGTCCGCTTCGACCCTTAGCTCAGAGCCGACTTCGCCGATCGAGGACGAGTGGCTGGACACTGCCTTGGGCACTACGATCTCTACGGCGATCGAGCCGAACACCATCCCTATCCTTTGCAAAGCCCATGACTCCAAGGTGCCGGACTCCTCTCCGGACTCCGAACCTCCCGCACCCCCGCCAATCAAATCTGATTGGGCGTCGGTTATGGAGTTCACTGCCGCGGACATCTTTCAGCACTCGCCCTTTGGCGACATCCTGAATTCACTAAAGTCTCTCTCTTTATCAGAAGAGCCCTGGCCGGACTATGGTCAGGAAGGTTGGGATGCGGACGACGAAGAAATTCAACGCCCACCCACCACCCACTTTGTAGCCACTGTCGATGATTTAACCGACATGCTCGACTTCGACTCCGAAGACATTGACGGTTTGGACGACGATGCAGGAGACAACCAAGAACCAGCGCCTACAGGGCACTGGAAGGCCACCTCGTCATACAACATATACATGGTGGACATCCCAAAAGATGGGAATGTCAATGGAACAGTGGAGGATGACCCCTCCAAGAAACAGCCCAAGCGCCGGTGTCAGCGGCGCCGCTCTAAATACCGCCATAGTATAAATGGTGATTCCGGCACGGGAGATAATAACACCCCGGACAGTGCCGAAGACAACCCCCTCCATCAGGATTTAGCACAGGAGGAGGGAGAAGCCAGCCCTCATGATAGAGCGGCAGACAGAGAGGTAGAGGACAATAATTATATGCCTCCCTCCGAAGATGAAGCAAGCCTCAACAACGACGAATTTGTCATGCCCGAGGATCCCATCGAACAAGAGCATTTCAAGCGCAGGCTTATGGCCACGGCAAGTAGCCTCAAGAAAAAGCAGCAGCAGCTTAGATCTGACCAAGACTTGCTAGCTGACAGATGGACCAAAGTCCTTGCAGCCAAAGAGTACAAACTCGATGGCCCCTCCAAGAGCTACCCAAAACACAGGCTGCTACCCCAATTAGAGGAGGAAGCACCCAAACCTACATCACCAGCGCATGACGCGGCCGACCGGCCACCTCATGGCCGCGACAGAGAGGCCTCTAGGCCCTCCACTAAAGTCGCACCCCGGCATCGCTCGAAAAGTACAAAGCCATGGGGGAATGCGCCAGACTTGCGAGACATATTGGAGGACAAGGCAAGACAAATAAGATCGATCTACGGATCACGTGGGCGCCCCACGATACGTGATGACAACCGTCACGCCGGATACAGCTATTCCGGCCGGGTCGAACACAGTAGACAAAGCTCATTTGAGCTGCATAGTGATATAGCCCAATACAGAGGCGCCGCACACCCACTATGCTTCACAGACGAATTAATGGATCATCAAATCCCTGAGGGTTTCAAACCCGTAAACATTGAATCATACGATGGCATAACAGATCCTGCGGTTTGGATCAAGGACTATCTCCTTCACATCCACATGGCCCGCGGTGATGATCTACACGCCATCAAATACCTCCCACTCAAGCTTAAAGGACCAGCTCGGCATTGGCTCAACAGCTTGCCAGCAGAATCAATTGGTTGTTGGGAAGACCTGGAAGCCGCATTCCTTGATAACTTCCAGGGCACATATGTGCGACCACCAGACGCTGATGACCTAAGCCACATAATTCAACAGCCAGATGAATCGGCCAGACAATTCTGGACATGGTTCTTAACCAAGAAAAATCAAATCGTTGACTGTCCAAATGCAGAGGCCCTTGCAGCCTTCAAACATAACATCCGCGACGAGTGGCTTGCCCGGCACCTAGGACAGGAAAAGCCGAAATCCATGGCAGCCCTCACATCAGTCATGACCCACTTCTGCGCGGGAGAAGACAGTTGGCTAGCTCGCAGTAACAACCTGACCAAAAACCCTAGTAGTTCGGATACCAAGGACAGCAATGGCAGGTCGCCTCGCAACAAGCACAAGTGCCGCATTAACGGCGATAATGCTGAAGATACGGCAGTCAATGCTGGATTCAGAGGCTCTAAACCCGGTCAGCGGAAAAAAGTGTTCAAAGGAAATACTCAGGGCCCATCCAATTTGGACCGAATACTCGATCGCTCGTGCCAGATACATGGCACCCCCGAAAAACCAGCCAACCACACCAACAGGGATTGTTGGGTGTTCAAGCAGGCAGGCAAGTTAAATGCCGAAAACAATGATAAGGGGCTGCATGGCGATGACGAGGAGGAGCCCCGGCCACCGAACAATAGAGGACAGAAGGGCTTTCCCCGACAAGTGCGGACGGTGAACATGATATACGCAACCCACATACCCAAAAGGGAGCGGAAGCATGCACTAAGGGACGTATACGCGATGGAGCCAGCCGCCCCAAAGTTCAACCCGTGGTCCTCCTGCCCGATCACTTTTGATCGAAGGGACCACCCCACTAGCATCCGCCACGGCGGATTCGCCGCATTGGTTCTTGACCCAATCATTGATGGATTTCACCTTACTAGAGTCCTGATGGATGGCCGCAACAGCCTGAACCTGCTTTACCAGTTTACACTGCGCAAAATGGGCATAGACCCCTCAAGGATTAAACCCACAAAAACGACCTTTAAAGGCGTCATACCAGGTGTAGAGGCCAACTGTACAGGCTCAGTTACACTCGAAGTGGTCTTCGGATCCCCGGATAACTTCCGAAGCGAGGAATTAATCTTCGACATAGTCATGTTCCGCAGCGGCTATCACGCACTGCTCGGACGAACCGCATTTGCAAAGTTCAATGCGGTTCCGCACTACGCATACCTCAAGCTCAAGATGCCAGGCCCTCGAGGAGTAATCACGGTCAATGGAAACACCGAACGCTCTCTCCGAACGGAGGAGCATACGGCGGCCCTCGCGGCGGAAGTACAAAGCAGCCTCTTAAGGCAATTCTCGAGTCCGGCTACTAAACGTCTGGACACCGTCAAGCGCGCCCGGAGTAACCTACAACAAGACCGCCTGACACGTTTCGAGCATGCGTAGCAATGCGGCCCCAACCCCAGCCCTCGCGAAATTGCAAGACCAGTACCACGCGTACATAACTACGCTCTGGAGATACCATGCGCATAGGGGGAGGGGCATGACCACGACATGCCCAGATTGCAGCTCAACCGCACAAGGGGCTCCCAATTGTGTCATTCTTTTTTTTTCTTATTCTCAGGACTCCGTTTTCCAGAAGCCTTGGCCGGCAGTAGAATCGCCGAACTCATGATCCAACAGCCAGGGAAGTAGAAAAGCTACGTCGAGTGTCCATGTGGTCTCTATTACGAGCAGTATACCTGTTTTACATACTATCCCACAGCCTACCCCTGGAGGGGACATGTTAAATAGTCCCATCCCTTGTTTATCGCACTATTTGTATCGTTCTGCTTTCATTGCAGTATCTTTTGAATAAACAATACATAGCTTCTGCTTATTATTGCATTCCTTTTTTCTCCATAAATGTTCATCTATGACATGTTGCACCCGTACAACTTGGTATGGTCAATACACCAGGGGCTTAAGTACCCCAAAACATGGTGTGATAAGTCTGAACACTTTCACAAGTGCGGCACCCCGAACTTATAGCATTATATGCATCGGCTCCGAATCATGTCTTGGGTCAATAGTTGGGTTTGCCCAGCTCCCATGTTTTGGTACCTTATGTTCCGTTATATCGGCTAAGGTAGCACTGGAAGAACCACTGCGATTGTGCCCCGGTTGAGCTGGGTTGAGCACCTCAGTGGAGAAAGCTAAAACTGACCGTCATGATATGGCGAGAGTCGGTCGCTGTTCGATAGGTTTTTTCGGGTCCCTAAAGACTCATGCCGCTTAGAGCGAGGAGTCGGCATTGTCCGGCCAAGGCGTGGATAGCGCCCCGAACTCGGTCTTCCGAATACCAGGGGCTTCGCCGAAATTTAAAATTATAGAATTCTATGGCTAAGTGAGAGTGTTCAAGCATTATAGTCCAGTTGCCTCGTTCGTCATGTTGAACGCCTCCCTCGAAGGACCCAAGAATGGGAACAAGAGCGCTCAAGTTTATCCCGAACACCCCAGCACTCGTGGCATGGGGGCTGAAGCCAACGACTCGCCATCTCTCAAATTTGATAAATGGCCGCACAGAAGGTAATATTTTAAATTAACAAGCGTTGCTTAGCGCATATGAACAAAGTTTTCAGCGTACAGGATAACAAATGCGAGTCTACTAAAAAATTACATCTTTGGAGCATTCACCCGCTATAAGGCGGGCACCCTTCAGGACACCCTCATAGTACATCTCGGGCTTGCGATACTCCTTGCCCGGCGGTGGCGCGTCCGTCACAAGCTTCTCAGCGTCCATCCTGCCCCAGTGCACTTTAGCGCGGGCAAGGGCCCGACGGGCACCTTCAATGCAGATGGAACGCTTGATGACTTCAATCCATGGTCAGGCGTCCACCAGCCACCGCACCAGACCGAAGTAGCTCCCAGGCATGGCTTCTTTAGGCCACAGTCGAACTATGAGGCCCTTCATGGCCTGTTCAGCCACCTTGTGGAGCTCGACCAGCTGTTTCAGCTGGTCGCTTAGGGGCACCGGGTGTCCGGCCTCAACATATTGAGACTAGAACACCTTTTCCGTCGAGCTCCCCTCCTCGGCTCGGTAGAACGCGGCAGCATCAGACACACTATGGGGCAGATCTGCGAACGCTCCTGGAGAGCTTTGAATTCGGGTAAGTAACAGATAATTCACTTTTACATGCTTCCTTTGCATGAAGAATGCCTTACCCGCCGCTATCTTTTTTATCACCTCAATCTCCTGGAGGGCCTTCTGGGCTTCGGCCTTAGTAGCTTTGGCACTCTCAAGATCCAAGGCGAGCTCGGACTCTCGAGTCTTCGAGTCACGCTCCAAACTCTTGTGTTTTTCCACGAGAGCCTGGAGCTCTTGCCGCACCTCCGCCACCCGCGCCTCCTGCTTCTCTCGCTCAGTGCGCTCCACGGCCGCACTGTTTTCGGCCTTGGACACTGCTTCCTTCAGGTTCACCACCTCGTTCGTGGCCCCTGCAATACTCACGTTATTCCTGTCATTTTTTGCAACCAAATCCTTTCTATAAGGTATTACTTTAATAAGGTATTACTTACCTTCATTGTCCTCGAGCTGCTTCTTGGCAAGGCCGAGCTCGTCCTCGGACCGCTCGAGGCTCTCCTTCAATGCATTGACCTCTGCAGCCAGTGCGGTAGAGGTCAGCAGCGCAGCCTGCATTCCCATATTGACATATTTATGTTAGACTCCTGCATATATCTTTTTAGATTCTCAGCTCTACTTTTCTTTCCGAACACTGAACTAAGCATTAGGGGCTACTGTCTATGCGGTAATATTCTTACATATCTTAAAAACTTACCTCAAAGCCTGTTAGAAGGCTGGTACATGCTTCAGTCAGCCCGCTCTTGGCGGACTGAACTTTCTGGATCACCACACTCATAATAGTGCGGTGCTCCTCGTCAATGGAGGCGCCGTTGAGCGCCTCCAGCAAATTATCCGGTGCCTCCGGCTGGATGGAGGCCACCGGTGTCGCGGTCTCACCCTTCTTATGAAGGGGCCGCCTGCAGGACTCCAGAACCACTGAAGGTTCCGGTGCGGAGTCCGGCCTAGGGCCGGACTTAGAATCCCTTGGAGTTTGATCCCCCTTATGCCCAAAGTCCGGGAGGTTGCCTTGCGGCACCTCTGGGACCTCCTCCTCTTGGTTGGGCCCCTTTTGGGACCCCACCTTGGCGTCATCAGCAGCGTGAGGAGAGGAGGCGGCCGGAAGTGAAGTGCTAATCATATCCGATGGAGCCAGGGAGCCGCTCGTTGAAATGTCGAGCCCGTCCTTGGGCGGGCTGCAGGGTTGTATTCGGCGTTAGGAGATTCTATGCGACAAACGAAACGCCATGAATTATTCTGGTATCCAGACACTTACGATGTCTCCAGGGGCTTAGCCCTCGATGGCCACTCCTCTTTGTCATCGTCGACATTGGTGGAGTAGTCCGGAGGAAGGGTCCTTCCCTTCTTGGACCCTCCGGCCTCCCCAGTTGGGGAGGCCTTCCTTTTCTTCTCTTCCCCCGCTGGGGGAGAAGCCTCTTTTTTCTCCTCCTCGTCTTCATGGAGGAGTCCGCCTCGGAGTCATCAGAGGGAAGGCCTGTGGCCTTCTTCTTGGCCTGACGCTGGGAACTCTTTCGGGTTCCTGTGGCCTTCTTCTTGGCCTTCTTATCCGGCACCACGTGAGGTGCCGGAACCAGCAGCCCCGTCAATCGAGCGCCCGCTGGGTCTTCTGGTAAGGGAGCCGGACAGTTAACCTGCCCGGACTTCTTCTGCCAGTCCTGTCAAAGGTAAGGGAGTTTAGATCCCGCATAGAGTCAAACTATGAAAAATAAACGTCCTGTAAAGGGTAAAATAGCTTACCTCGCCGGCTTGACGCTGCGAGCTGAATCCGCGATCTTCGGTAGCGGATGTGGGAGCCTCGGCGCCCTTGAACAACACCTTCCATGCATCTTCGTACATAGTGTCGAAGAGCCTGTTCAAGGTTTGGTGCTGTGCCGGATCAAACTCCCACAAATTAAAGGCCCATTTTTGGCATGGGAGGATCCGGCGGATGAGCATGACCTGGACTACGTTGACGAGCTTGATCTTCTTGTTCACAAGGTTTTGGACGCAGGTTTGGAGTCCGGTCAGCTCTTCCAAATCACCCCATGCCAGGCCCTTCTCTTTCCAGGAGGCGAGCCGTGTGGGGATGCCAGATCGGAATTCGGGGGCCGCTGCCCATTCAGGGTCACGCAGCTCGGTGATGTAGAACCACCCCGATTGCCACCCTTTGATGGTTTCCACGAAGGAGCCCTCGAGCCATATAACGTTGGGCATCTTGCCTACCATGGCGCCTCCACACTCCGCCTGCTGGCCGCCCACTACCTTCGGCTTGACATTGAAGGTCTTCAACCATAAGCCGAAGTGGGGCTTGATGCAGAGGAAGGCCTCGCACACAACAATAAACGTTGAGATGTTGAGGATGAAATTTGGGGCCAGATCGTGGAAATCCAGGCCGTAGTAGAACATGAGCCCCCGGACAAATGGGTGGAGTGGGAAGCCCAGTCCGCGGAGGAAATGGGGAAGGAACACCACCCTCTCATGGGGCCTGGGAGTGGGGACAATCTGCCCCTCGTCTGGAAGCCGGTGCGCAATGTCGTTGTGCAAGTATCCGGCTTTCCTCAACTTTTTGATGTGCCCCTCCATGATGGAGGAGGCCATCCACTTGCCTCCCACTCCGGACATGGCTGGGGAAGGTTGAGGCGAGATGTGCGGGCTTGGGCGCTGGAGCTCGAGTGCGCGGAAATGGATGAGCAAAGGAGGAAGAAGGCATAGGGGAAAAGGTGGATTCTTATCCCCTTATATGGACAGACAAAACTATGCATCCCCACCAGCCTGGTAAAACTCGCTTATCTCCCAAGCGCCGTAATCAATGGCGTGGTTGGATTACCCACGCCCGTATTGATGAGAATCCCGGAATAAGGGGACACGATCTCTGCTTTGACAAGATGTGCCAAAGAAACTGTCTCACTAAACACGCTGAGGTGGGATAGTAAAAACGATTCTAATAAAGGCTTGGCCATGGTGTGACGTCACGCCGCAGAATATGTCAGCAGATCGAATTTGTGTAAATATTATTCTCTCTACGGTGGTATGTGGAATTTATTTTGCAGAGCCGGACACTATCCTTGTGTTCAAAATCTTCTATGAAGTATTCGGAGGAGGAGCCCGCCTTGCAATGCCGAAGACAATATGCGCGCCAGACTCGTCGTCATTGAAGCCTGGTTCAAGGGCTACTAAGGGAGTCCTGGATTAGGGGTGTCCCGATAGCCGAACTATCGCCGTTGGCTGGACTCCTGGACTATGAAGATACAAGATTGAAGACTTCGTCCCGTGTCCGGATGGGACTTTCCTTGGCGTGGAAGGCAAGCTTGGCGATATGGATATGTAGATCTCCTACCATTGTAACCGACTCTGTGTAACCCTAGCCCTCTCCGGTGTCTATATAAACCGGAGGGTTTTAGTCCATAGGACGAACAACAATCATACCATAGGCTAGCTTCTAGGGTTTAGCCTATTTGATCTCGTGGTAGATCTACTCTTGTACTACCCATATCATCAATATTAATCAAGAAGGAGTAGGGTTTTACCTCCATCGAGAGGGCCCGAACCTGGGTAAAAACATCGTGTCCCTTGTCTCATGTTACCATTCGCCTAGACGGACAGTTCGGGACCCCCTACCCGAGATCCGCTGGTTTTGACACCGACAGCGATGGTCAAACATCGTTTTCTTTTGAGGAACGAACAATTCCTCCAGTATCGACTAATCTTTGACAGACATAGCTTTGTCCATGTTACTCTCCCTGCTCCTTTCCTTTTTGATTACCAGGCAAAACGAACATATGTTGTTACTAGGGAGGAGGCAACTGAACACGAGGGGAGAGCGGAGGCGGCTCGCCAGCATGCCGCAGCTCAGGAGGCATTTGCTGCTGCATCTCAGTACGGCCCCAGTTATACCTTCGGATATCAGCCAGGATATCCTTGGCAGTAGACTAACTTAGGCCAAAAGCCTAAGCTTGGGGGAGCTCACTACAAAAAAAACACTTCCGTGATGATACGTGTTTGTCACAGTAGGTCACGTTTTTTGTCATGCATGTACATCCATGACAAATTTATGACAGAATCAAGATAGTCATACCTGTGCTGTCGTAGAAGTGTTCCATGACATTACCAAAATTATCATCACGGAAGTGTCCACTTCCATGACGATAAATCGCGCGTCACAGAAGTGCTTTCGTCAAGGGTGACCGACACGTGGCATCCACCGTAACGGAATGCCGTTAAGCTATCAGATCGGTTTTTGGATCCGATAACCCGTTAACAGCCCCGACCAATGGGGATTTTCCACGTGTAAAATCATCATTGACTGGAGGAGACACATGCCAGGTCCGCGTTGGCACAGGTGTCACTCATCCAACGGGCGAGACGCGCCTATGATATGTTGACACGTGGACCGGCCCATCAAGTTTAAATGGGCCGGCCCAACTAAAGGCCCACAAGATTTTGCGAACCATAATGGGCCGGCCCAGCTAAAGGCCCACGAAATTTTGCGGACCATAATGGGCTGGCCCAGCTAAAGGCCCACAAGATTTTGCGTGCCATAATGGGCCGGCCCAGGTAAAGGCCCAGAAGATTTTTGTGTGCCATAATGGGCCGGCCCAGGTAAAGGCCCACAAGATTCTTGCGGATCATAATGGGCCGGCCCAGCTAAAGGCCCATGAGATTTCACTGACATTAATGGGCTGGTCCAGCTATAGGCCCACAAGATTTTGAGGACCCTAGTAGGCCGACCCATTAACTGTCTGCCATGTTTTGGGCCAAATGCCGGCCCATATTTGGTCCGGTCCATTAATGGCCTGCCATGTTCTGGGCCTAATAATGGCCCATATGAGACCCGACCCATTAAAAGCCTACCACGTTCTGGGCCAAATTACGGCCCAGATCAGGTCCGTCCCTTTAAGAGGCTTTGGGCTCAATTATGGCCCATATCAGATTCGGCCCGTCAATTGGACACTATGCTTTTGGGCCCACTTGCTAAAGGCCCACTTAGTAATTCGGCCTGATATTAGTTTTGGCATGTTAAGGGTCTGTTTAACATTTCGGCCCTATATTAATTTCAGCCTGTTAAAAGCCTGTCATATAGTTGGGCCTAACTACGGCCCGGTTTGCATCCGGCCTGCTCGCAGCCGATATCTGATTGGGCCAAACAAGGACTGAGACAATTTTGGCCTGTTAAAAGCCCGTGATTTGATTCGCACAATCATGGGCCGGGGTCCATTTCGGGCTGCTGCCGGCTCGTGAGCTGTTCGACACGTTTCAGGCCCAACCTACATCGTGATTGCATGACGGCCCGATTATGTACCATAATTTTACGGTTTGGCCGGTTTACTGCGAAGACATGATATATATACAGTAAAATAACTGCAGCATCGTGAATAAGAAAAAACCTAGACTATACAATAAATAAATTACGACATATTACATCCACTAGGCATCAAAGTCTGCCACTATGATAATAAAGCACAATCAGACAACAGATTGCATACACTGGGCATCAAAGATTGCCACCAGTGCAAATAAACATGCCGAAAAAATAATATACAAAACCGACAACACTTCAATAGAGTTCAAGAAAGGTTAGCCCTGCTGGGGAGCTGCAGCGCAAGCAGCTGAGCAAGATGATGATACTGCGCTTGTTCAACACTTATATCTTCCTCACTCTGAAAGATAAACAAGCAGACAGATGACAAATTTTTCACATAAAAGTATCAGTGCTGACAATTCATCACATTTCTTACTGATGAATAAAGTGACACAGTTTAAAATTGCATTAAGACAATATGGTATTGTTTAGGTTAAGACATGGCAGGAAATGACATTGTGAAGGAGTTGGCAGCTTCACGACACCACTGGATTACAGATCAAGAACTCATAAGTATCAATGGTTAGTGTGCTGTCAATTTATCCCATTTCAGATTGGAAAATAAAGAGACGGTTTAAATAATAGTAGAATGATATGACATTGTTCATAGTTAAGACACTGCAGAATATGACATTGTGCTGTAGTGGGTAGGTTCACCACACCACTGGATTACGGATGAAGAACAGAAGCATACATGCAGTGCAAAAGAAGATCACTTGCTCTGTATAGTTTAATTTACATGGTATGAAGAAGGAACTTGGTTGTATAACTAAAAACTTAAATTGAGAAGGACAAACTTTTGTTTATGAACTACATAATAAACTTTAAACATGCAATTTGATGCAAACACCAAAAATAAACAGCTATTGCAGTGATGCCTAACCAAATATATACAACAAAGTTTGAAGGCTTGAGATGGACAAACTTACATTATTGGTGAAGACATGCTCTATAAAGGCCTTGTCCATGCTGATGGGGGGGGGGCAATTCAAGAAGTTTACCACATAATCTTCTTCATAAGCATTGCCTTTATTCTACATTTTGTTAAGAGTAAATATAGATGTGATAATATATGAAAAAATGGAGAATATTTAAGATAAGATGAAGAGTGATGCTACATAACCAAGTAGCTATAAATGTAAGTGCAGCGATACAGGCCAAAGGTACAGCCAAGAGCAATGCACAGCTAAACTTCTTTAGTACCAACCTTATGGTAAGAGTAAATATAGATCTGATGTGTAGAAAATGGAGGGCAAATGAAAATAAGCTACAGAGTGATGGTACATGAACAACTACCTGTCATTATAAGTACACTGATAAAAGACAGCATGTACTTACAAGAACAATGCAGAGTTAAAAGAACATTGGCATTAGATATATTCTACAATAATGTAACCATTCATACAGATCAGATAATTTGGAGCGAACAATTGATAAGCAAACTATCATGCATACTGCTGTCACATAATGAACTAGGTATGTATGCAAGTACAGTGATACAGGACAACAGGTACTAACAAGAGCAAAGCAGCGGGCAGCATATTTGCGATATCCTGTCTTTTCAAACCGGAATTCTTCTTCTAGCAGATTTCCTGCAAAAAAGATCCGTAAGGCACATGCGGAAAAGTAGAAGTTCAAATTGTCATGTGATTTCATAGACAGTACCTCATCCTGGGAATGAGACCAGTGCATAACAAGGTTTTTCCATTCAATGTCTTGTAAATTTAGCACATGAGACTTCACCAGAAATTCGTTTATAGACTTGCCATCAAAGTGTGATTTCCTTAGGTAACACCGATACTGCTGCAATGCTTCCTTGAAAAGCACAAGCAAGCTTTGCTCGTCATGACTATCCAGATTGACCCTCGCCTAGTTACAACAATGTAATGTAAATCATTGATGTGTTTAATCAGTAGAAAATAGGAAAATAATAACCATGAATAATAGCACTTACACGTAAGTTGGACAGGAAGATGTGAAAATGGTGTTTGTCTTCACAATAATCTTCCCATGATGGGAATATATGCACGTAGTCCCTAACAACATTGAAATCATTGTATTTTAAATTGGGAATAAATGGAATGGGGTTCCAATCTGCAAGAATTGGCCGTCTCTGCAGTTGGGATAGGTCTTCGGCCGGTGGACTTGCTGTACTTTTTGCTGGAGTGGGAATTTTTTATGGTACAGCTGGTGCTATGGCAAATGAAATCGGTATACCTTTTTCTGGAGTGCAGGTCCTGTGTGGTAGGGCTAGTGGTGTGGCCAGTGAAGTATGGGTACAGTCTGCTGGAGTCGGTCCTATGTTTTGTGTCACTGGTTTTACGGCCAATATAAGTGGGGTGCTGTCTGATTTCTCCGGCACCACCACGTTTTTCAAGGACTTTGCTGGTGCTCCTTCAGGTTCGGCAATCACCCTCTTCCTTTTTGATTTCTGATGCACAAGAACATCATTTGAGTGAAAAAACATGGTATGATGACAGATAGAATATGTATTGATAATGGATGGGCATGGCATCTCGACATATATGATGAGTAAACTAAGCAGATGGCGGTGCAACAAAGTAGAAGAAATGCAAGACAACATATGCAAGATACCCGCAATCAATAAAACATTGCCAAATTAGAAAATGCACCTTGATGGGTGAATAGGACAGGCCATCTGCCTTTGACTCCTTGAGGTTAGAATAGTCATTAGGATCATATTCTGAACAGGAATCAACAGGTGGGGAGTGTATGAGTTTCATTGCATCCAGAATGGCACTCAATGCCTTGGTGCCAATTTTGTAAGTCATTGCAGTGTTTAGCTTCAAGAGTGCACTGCTGCTAGTGTGACACAAAGCAGCTACACAAATCATAGTATAGATATAACAGGGAAAACCACAAGCATCAGAGTAAAATCAGCAAAGTGGAACTTGCTGGAATATATGTGCCAGTATTGCCGGTATGGCTAGAAAGGCTTCGGATACCAACTCTCTTCAAGTGAAGGTGCATTACTGTTAGTATTAGTGTAATTCTCAAAGGCGACATAGCTCCCCGCATTTCCTTGCTATTATTATAGGATTCAAGTGGGCAGGCCACTACAAATCCTAGTCCTATGTTTACAAAATCCTACGAATCAAATAGGCTCAAAGTGTCCATCACAACCGACCGTATAGACCTCTACACTGCAAATGTCCCTGCTCATCTTCAGTACAAGGAACATACTGTACTACTATCATACTCCCTCCGTTCCAAAATATAAGTCTTGGTAGAGATTTCCACTATGGATCACATACAGATGTATCCAGATACATTTTAGAGTGTAGATTCACTCATTTTTCTCCATATGTAGTCCATGGTGGAATCTATACAAAGACTTGTATTTAGGAACGAAGAGAGTACATATTAAAGAAGAACAGAAGAGGAACATGGTAAAGAAGAGCAAGCAGATTTTGGATAACAAAATGTTGGTGGCGCAGTGCCCACACATGATGAACCAGAGCGCATTAAGAATGCAACTCCCAGCTGTCTCTCGACCATTTCAGGCGGTTGGATGAAGATCCTATGTCTCCTAACCCTTCTTCTTCCTCGTCTCTGATTCTTCCCATACAGAACACCGCACGGGCCGCCGGCCGGACCATCGGCCCCCACCGCTTGTGTTCCTCCGCCACCCAGGAACATGGTAAAGAAGAGCAAGCAGATTTTGGATAATAAAATGTTGGTTGCGCA
>NC_057804.1:143805902-143812671 GCF_018294505.1 Triticum aestivum
AGTAGGAGACGAGGTTAGCGGACAGTCACTGCCAAGCTGCTGCCGGAGAAGACCAGGTGCACCTAATTTCTCCTGATCATGGCCGCCTCCCTCCCTCTCTCCGCAGACAGTTTCTTTTCCCTACTTCTGGACTGTTCCCCCACTGACCAGACGCCAGAAATCCAGGTCCAGGCTTCCCTCCCAGCTCGGGCCCTGCCTATGGTGTCCAATTCAGGGCAAGGCGACATGCCCCTTGCCATTTGGATGCCATGGTGACACCACCCTATGGCAGATGCCACAGGGTATTTTTATCGTGAGGGTGGACGGCTCGAGGTAGAGGGTCGCCACACCGGTATAATGACGATATAATGGCGTCGTACTGATGGTTTTAAAACACTGGTTGCTAGCATTTTTTAACTATATATTTGTTATGTCGTTAGTTTTACTTTACCGGTCTGCCTCTGGTAAGGATGCCATAATCTTACGTTTAGTAAAGTACTTGCATATGCTCAGTTTAGATGTTGGAATATGTTAATGCCTCCTTCGGTTCATAGGATAGGAATATCATAAGAATGGGAAAACCATAGGAAGTGAGATGGCACGTATCTCAATTCCTATAGGGAAAGAGATGGCACTTGATTCATAAGATAGGGATTTTTCCATTGAGTCTAGGCTAATGTTTTTTTTTTCCTTTGAAATGTGAAGGATCGGTTCCTATCCTACATAGGAATAGGAATCCATTCCTACAAACCAAAGGGCTCCAAAGGAATTTTTCCTACAAAATTCCTATCCTTCAGAATTCCTACAAAATTCTTCTAAACGAAAGGAGGCCTAATATTTGATACCGGATTCTAGGTCAAATAAATGAAATTCGTTACACCCCAAAGATCAAGATGAATCCATCTGGCATAACCATCGTCTTAGCGGGGATATATCATTGCTTATATATGTTATTTGTGGATTGATTGTGTGACCTTCAAGAAATTAATTGCATAAACTAAGCTTTCAAAATTCTAGATGTATAGGATTCTTACAAATGATAGTAGTCATTAGTGGCGATTGGCTACCTTCATATATTTGGGCCTTCATTTGGATGAGCCATATTTGAAGGTGATAGCTAGTTTTGTTTCCTGGCTTGCATGGATTGGACGTGCCTTTGTCAGAAAAATCAAGTCGTGGAGGTGCTGCCAGGATACACCAAAATGCGCACATTCTTACTGTTAACATTTGATTTGGTTCAAGATGGAGTCCTTGGTAAGGGCTGTCCAACTGGCAGAAACTTTTCAAACAAAGGGTATGTTTGCTTTGAGCCCAAGTTCACCCTACCAAAAATTTGGCTAACCAAAATTTTAGCCAAGGTTATCATTGCCAATGATTTGGCCAATGTTGGCAGGAGAAATGAACTGGAGCGGGCAAGCGCGCATGGAGCCGCTGAACCACTCATAAACCCCTTGCTGGTAACCCTTAGTTCCATGCCGGAGCCACCCAATCAACCATCAACTCCAAAGTGATAAATACTTACATATGCATCCCATTGGCTGTTATGCATGCCTGGTGCTGGCGTTGGCCGTCATGCATGCGATCCGTACCTAGCAAATGGTTTCTATCTCGCTGTCAGCTTGCATCCCTCCAGACCTCGCATCCATATCCAGAAACTAGCTTCTAGACCTGTACTTTTCTTTCACAACCTGTAGTTATTCTAAATGTTAAACTAGTTTCTGTACACACTTTCTAAATGTTGGGACCAGAGATAAGCTATATTTTGTTCATTTGCTGTTTTCCTTTGCTGGTTTTCTGATCTGGAGGTCAGGGTGGCAAGGCTGCTGGGTAGGTGAAACTGATAATTGGGGGTCACTGATTGCTTCCTTGTGGGAACCAAATCCAGAACAGTTCAAAAACTCAAAAACACTGCGTTGGTATCAAGAACAAAAATAGCGCGCTATACAAAATAGCCCCGCCCCTTAATACGCTATTAGCGAGACATTGTACACTGATTTATTTAGCGAGACGGTTCTCTACACGCTATAGCGTGCTATTTTTTTTCAGTGGTTGGTATTGAAGCTAGTATGAGAGGGTTTATTTTCTATGGTGTCTTTTCTCTAGCTGGAACCATTCTATTGGAAGATTTATTCACTTTGTGTAGGGCATGCCATTCTCTAGGTGCAGCAGAATATACAAGAGGATCCGGTCGTGCATCCTTTGTGTTCTTTGCAATAGATGATGTTCATCTTTTCATCTTGTATGCATGCTATTGCTTAGAGAATATCTTGAAACAACTTGTGTTTGGCTGATTCCCAATGTAGCTGGTTCCCAATGTAGCCGTAAGCTCGTAACACATATTTGTCAATTTTTTGGCCAAGGATTCTTGCACCCTCACTTTGCCACTGTTTGGTAGGAACCTGTGAGAAAGATTGGTGTGTTCCATTGGCAACCAAGTTCCAAATAATTAGACTGAAAAGAAAGAATGGCACGGCAATTTTTTGGCACCAACCAAACATACCCTAAGTCTCATGGACTAGTTGGACCTTGCATTTAAACGGGTTTAGTCTACAGTAACTTCTGCATTCTTGAATGCGGATTGCAGAGGTGCAAGTGAGTGCCCTATATTGCACTTGGGACTTGTTACCTTGTACTACAAGTAGTGTGGTTTTCTATGAATTGAAAATATGACCTCATAAATCCTTACCATTCACTTTTTAGTTTTAGGCAGTTTGTTCCCATCCTGTGTTATGGTTGGCTGTGCTGCAATTTCATAAGATGCTGCTTATTGGAATTTACAAGTTGTATTTGATAAGATACCGCGGAATGTCATGTGGTGGGCCTTGGAGAAACACAAAGTCCCAGCAAAGTACATTACCCTCATCAAGGCCATGTATGATAATGTTGTGACAAGTGTTCGAACAAGTGATGTCGACACTGATGACTTCCCGATTAAGATAGGACTGCATCAGGGGTCAGCTTTGAGCCCTTATCTTTTTGCATTGGTGATGGATGAGGTCACAAGGTATATACAAGGAGATATCCCATGGTGTATGCTCTTTGCGGATGATGTGGTGCTAGTTGACGATAGTCGGACGGGGGTAAATAGGAAGTTAGAGTTATGGAGACAAACCTTGGAGTCGAAAGGGTTTAGGCTTAGTAGAACTAAAACCAAGTACATGATGTGCGGTTTCAGTACTACTAGGTGTGAGGAGGAGGAGGTTAGCCTTGATGGCCAGGTGGTACCTCAGAAGGACACCTTTCGGTATTTGGGGTCAATGCTGCAGGAGGATGGGGGTATTGATGAAGATGTGAACCATCGAATCAAAGCCGGATGGATGAAGTGGCGCCAAGCTTCTGACATTCTTTGTGACAAGAGAGTGCCACAAAAGCTAAAAGGCAAGTTCTACAGGACGGCGGTTCGACCCGCAATGTTGTATGGTGCTGAGTGTTGGCCGACTAAAAGGCGACATGTTCAACAGTTAGGTGTGGCGGAGATGCGTATGTTGAGATGGATGTGTGGCCACACGAGGAAGGATCGAGTCCGGAATGATGATATACGAGATAGAGTTGGGGTAGCACCAATTGAAGAGAAGCTTGTCCAACATCGTCTGAGATGGTTTGGGCATATTCAGCGCAGGCCTCTAGAAGCTCCAGTGCATAGCGGACGGCTAAAGCGTGCGGAGAATGTCAAGAGAGGGCGGGGTAGACCGAATTTGACATGGGAGGTCCGTTAAGAGAGACCTAAAGGATTGGAGTATCACCAAAGAGCTAGCTATGGACAGGGGTGCGTGGAAGCTTGCTATCCATGTGCCAGAGCCATGAGTTGGTTGCGAGATCTTATGGGTTTCACCTCTAGCCTACCCCAACTTGTTTGGGACTAAAGGCTTTGTTGTTGTTGTTGTTGTTGTATTTGATGTTTAAAATGTTGGTCTTGGCAAGGAGTAACAGACTTACTACAACTGATGTTCTTCATTTTTTCCGTTAAAGTTGTCGAGTATTGGCATGTTACCCAGAGCTATATACATGTTAATTTATCTCGGAGTTTTTGTTGTGTATTTTATTACTTCTTAGAGTTGGAACTCATGGCTCGTTATGATTAATGCAGGGAGCAGCTGGTGCCGAATGGACCCCAGGGAGCTAGTCCAATCCGGTCGCCGCCAACTGGAGGGCATGCTGGTTTATTTCCAACAAATCCAAATGCACAATCAGTCTGGTCGTTTGATAAGAAAAGGGACAGCATAGAAGTTATGGGCGAAGCAAGGCTCCCTCCTTCCAGTCTAGGGAGTTGAGGAGACATAGGCGTCGGACCGGACTGTATTCCCTTATGCGAAAAACGAAACATAGCCGTCTTATTTAGTAAGCACTCACCTGTTAACATTGTGCGCTTTATGCATTCGTGTTAGGTTTCTCGCCTGATACGTTTGTTTGGTGCATTTTTTGGTGGATTCAATGCAATGCAATGCAATGGTTGGGTTATCTCGTTGCGCACTTGCGGCGCTGTGCATGTTCATCCTCTTGAGTGACCAGTGAGATCATCGGGTTACCCGGAGTCAATTGTTGGTTGCTGACCATATATTTTCTTCTTCTTTTCGCGCATGCTTGGTTGAACACTGAATCTTAGATATTAGTCCGTGTGAAGCATGGCTGTTGCTGTCATACCCTGCAAACGGTAATGGATGCGGAGCTGGAGTGAAACCAGGGGAGAGGAATTGCTGCAGGGTCAAGTGCTGTGGGCATTATCTGCTTTGGTGCATCTTATCCAGTAAGTCACTGCTTGGTCTGCATGCGTCCATTTGGAGGATCAGCTTGGTTGACAAAGGCAGGACCAAATCTGGGCGTGTGGGCGCAAGTGCAGCAGCCATTGCTTGCAAGTGGTTTGCTAGTTTCCAGTGGCCATTCTGCGGCTGCCTAACTCGATTAATACCAGCATGTCCTTTGGTGGTGGTGTGGAACACGAAAGTTCCATTCTTGGGTGACATGGACATTTGATTGTCCGTTTGGTTGTTGCTGTATGACGAAAGCTCGGACGGTTTTTGACTTGATTGCACATGTGCCTGGAGAACGGGCAGATACCATCCCTTTTTACTAGGAGCACTCTTTTGTCTTTGCGTGTTGTATCAGGCATGCATCTACCACACGGGACATGGGAGGGGAATACGGAGTAACGTTCAATTCCACCCTCAAGAAGAAAGTTTGTGAATCAGGCGGATATCCCTACTACTGTTTGTGTGTTTTCCCATATCCTTTTCTAGTGATTGATTGAGACCTACTACTGTTTGTGTGTTTTCCCATACAACGACGCATCAGCTAGCCGACGGAGTAGTAGATACTATAATGCATGCTTTATATTTGCCCTTCATTATAAAACTGTATACTACTAGTGTATTATGATCAGGGTAGTTGCAGTTGTCCTAACTCCGTTTCAAATTATAAGATGTTTTGGATATTTTAGCACGAACTATGTAAAATGAGTGAACAAGTACACTAGAATACGTCTAATGTTAGAACATTTTATAATTCGAAACAACAGGAATACTTTCTAACAAGTGTTTGGTTTGATCTACAATTGATTAATCTGTGTGACCGACAAAAAAGAGAGCGGCACGTACCATTTTCCCTCTTCGTTGCCCATTATCTCGCAAACTAGTAAAAAAAATCTATTATCAGCCTAAACGTGGAGACCCGGTTAAGAAACGGTGACAGCGAGGAACCAAGCTCCGAATGATTTGTCTGAAAGCCCGTAATGAAAGAATGTTACTACAAGGAGGAAGCTTTCCTGCCTGTGTAGCCGCCTTGCCTTGCGTGTTGCGCCGGGCAACCACCCCATGCTTCTTTCTGTGTCATTCATTTAATTATATTTAAAAAGCCTTCGCTCAGTGGTTGGGTATGCGGTTGTACAGCCTAACGTCCCGAGTTCATTTTCTAGAATTGACAAGTGATGTATAGGGGGTTTCCTCCGTTTATTGAGAATCAAGTTTGGTGTGTGGTGAAACCACGTATCAAGAAATATGTTGATACTCATTTAAAAAATTCTGAGAACAATGTTTATTTTGGTATTCATACTAAAATGGTCGTATGCATTCCTAGTTGGTGTAGAGACCGGGAAATAAAAATCTCTCCCATTTTTAGGTTGGCCGCCCTTCATCTGCGGCTGCTTGCGCGCACCAACGCGACGCTTCCTTGGCGCCTCCTGCAGCGGCCACGCGCGAGCTCGATAACATGGTGCAGCCATGCGCGGTGGCGGCGGCCATGGCGTTGCCAACCGCTCTACCTCTTGCGGTGACGTGGACAACGGCGACGGCCACAATCCCGCGCTGGTGCCAATGGCAGCAGCGATCGTCCAATCACCCGCAGCGGAGCTAGCAGGGTCATGGCGATGGCGAGCCGGCTCGGGCGGACCTGCACGCCGCCGCGGCCGGCTCCCTCCCGCCTCCTTCCCCACCTCGCCACCGCCATAGGGCGCCGCGGGCAAAGCCCGCACGGCGTCGGCAACGCTGGGGCTGTCTTCTCTCGCACGCCTCGAAGGATCTCGACGGATCTTGAGCGGTGGCGGCTGATGCATGTACGTCGGCGGTGCGGGCCTAGGAGTAGGGCGTGGTTCTGTGCCTTACCTCGTGTGCCTGGGTCGCCTTCAACGCTGTTGGAGGCTGGCAGCTGCGGCTGGGGGTGGCCGCCGGTTCTCGTGGCGATCGGATGCCGGGGCGGCGGCCCCGGAGCTTGGCGGTGTTCCTGCTCGGCACTCGGCGAGCGGTGGCAGGGCGTGGGGCACATGGCGGCGGGCCTCAGCAGCTGGTGGCGGGCGCTGGGC
>NC_057804.1:143813134-143817305 GCF_018294505.1 Triticum aestivum
TTCGTGCTAGATCTGGTACAGGGAGATAGTCGTCATCTACGGGTGCTGGCTACATGGATCTGGCGGCGCCGGCTGGACCCTTGGTCTAGTCTTCGACAGAGAAGGCGGCGGTCTATGCACAAGAAGCGGATGGAGTTCTTCGAACAGATCTGGGTGAAAACCTGCTCTTGGCCAGATGCCAAAGCCGGCGATGGCGGTACTCTATGGTGTCTTTACCTTCTTGAAGGCATCGCCGTGGAGAAGTTCTAGACTACGATCTGCTACCTCCAGGGAAAACCCTGGATCGATATATCAGAAGACGGCGGCGCGTTTGTGCCGTTTCCCCCTTGGGGGCGTCTTTCTTGGAGGTGTGCGCGGGCTCGAGGGATCAGTGGACGACGTGTTTGGTGGAGCGGTGCTTCATCATGCACATTGATGGTGACAGATCTCGATGGCTTGGCGCTCTGGAGATTAGGCGTCTGATGTGCGATGATGAACTCGTGCAGGAGGGTGACGCTGTCTGGCGTCGTGGTGGCGTCGACGGCAGCTAGACCGGGCAAGGTAGATGCAACAATACATCAGTGAAGATGGATTTGTGGCAGGTGGCTGCGGCGGCCTCATACCCGACAGGCGTTCTAATTGAAGAGTACGCTGGACTGGTGGGTGCCCCCTACCCGGCAGGCGTCCTGGTTGGGACCTTAGGTCTTAGATGTTAGGTTTGGCTGCGAGGTCTGTTTGGTATTAGGCCCAGACTATTAGCATCCCTTCATCAACTGGATAGGAATAGCGACAGATGTTGCCTAGACGGTGGCTTTAGTCTTACTGTTATATGACTTTGTAAGGTTTTATGTGAATAATTAATAAAATGGCTGCATGCATCATTCAGATGCAGAGGCCGGGTGTTCTCCTCCATTTATAAAAAAATATATTTAGAAAGAAGACGTTGATATTCTATACTAGTGCTCCTACTTTGACATATACTCCATTTGGTTAGTTGGGACCGATCGGAAATCGTATGTATGCTGCACATGGCTTACACCCCAGAGCCGCCTCAGCCTGAGGTTGTAACCGACTCGTCAACCACACCCACGTTCTCCTCCCATTTCTTCCTGGAACTGAACTAACAATCTAGGAGTATGCGTCAGCTGTGTCTGTGACAACAACATCCACAACTGCAAATTTGCATGCATGACAATATCCCATCGTCCCCGGAGGAATTGAAGCAGCAGCTAGCCAATGCCAATGATAGACAATCAGTTGTGCTCTCCACTACCAACTAAACTGCCTAAGCTTATTTGAGGTGCTATTAGTTGGCAACCACTCATCACCAGTGCATATGTTGACATTCACAAACAAACGGTGGGATTAGGCCGATTGTCATTGACAGTGCCGATGCTCGTCAATGCGCCACCTATTACTAGTTGTTAAATATTTTTTCTCTGACGAAGTCTCCTCTGCTTCCTGCGTGATGTTCCAGTAGATTGGACGCACAAGGCTGTGAGTCGACCCCCACGCAAGTTTGAGCACTACCTTTGATTGATCTCGCTGCAAAGAGAGCCTTCGCTTAGTGGTTGGGCATGCGGTTGTGCAGTCTAACGACCCGAGTTCAATTTCTAGAATTGACGGGTGATGCATAAGGGTTTCCCCTCATTTTTTGAGGATCAAGTTTGATGTGTGATGGAATCACTCATCAAAAAATATCTTGATACTCATTCAAAAAAAATTCTGAAGACCATGTTTATCTTGGTACTCATACTAAAATGGGAGTATACATCCCTAGTTGGTGGAAGTGAAATTCTCCTCCCATTTTTAAGGCGCCGTTGTCGGGCTTGCCCGCGCGGCGGCGGGGACTTCCCGCGCACCCGCCTCCACCTCTGGAGAGCCCTTCACCCCACCCCGCATCGGGCGGCGCCGCCGCCCCCTGCTCCCTGGTGGCCGCCGAGGCCAGCCCTCCGCGGCGGCTGCCGCCGGCGTTGTCGCCCTGCGCCTGGTCGTCGGGGACGGCTCCGCACGTCAGATCCGGCCGCCTCGGCCCTAGGATCGGGGCAATACTCCGATCTGGCGGCTGGTGGGTTGGGGTTCGCCGGATCCGCCCGGATCTGGCCGGCGTGGCCTTGCCTCGTCTTGCCCGGCTTGGGTGTTCGCGGTGTGGTGCTCCCTGGTGGCGGCGGCGTGGTCGTTCTCCATGTTTTGACGAGATGTGTGCGGTGGGTGGATGCCGGGGCGGTGGCCTCGGGCGGTGTGGACGGAGTTGCCTCTTCGGCGGGCGGCGGCCGTGGGTGCTGGTGGTCCGCGACTTCGGCCATGCGGGCGGCGAGGTCTCGGTGGATGTCAACTACAGTGGGTCGGGGTGCCCCGTCACCCGGCGTGCCTGCTTCGATGAAGTCCAACACCTTCTTCGGCTGCGTGCGCTCCCCTGGCCAGGCTTTGGCCGGGTGGATGGGATGGGGGCGGAACCGGGGGAAACCCTTGGCCATCGGCGGAGGCCACGACAATGGCGGCGCCTTTGCTGGGCGTCGGTCCCCTTCTTGGAGGCCTTGTCGAGGTCCTCTACTGTCTTTCACTGTGATCTTCCTTTGGGCGAAAGCTCTAGTTCCCCTTGCTGGCGACGACGTCGTACCCTCGTCGCGCTTCTTCTTGAAGGCGTCGTCTGGGGTTCCCGGAAGCATGGTGGGCACTTTGCGGTGTGTGTGAGGTGTTTGGCGGCGGCAATGTGTGCCACGTTTAACCTATTCTCCGCCGGTCTTCGTCCTGTGGTAGCGCTCCTTCTACTTGGAGATGGACTAGAGTAGATGGTGGTCGTCGTTTGGCCTCATGGTGGCGTCGATGGAGGAGGAACTTGCCAAGGTTGGCACCTCAATCTGCTCTGAAGATGGACCAGTGAAAGATGGCGGCGACGACACATGTGAGTGCGTCGGACCGGATTGTGCCCCGGACCCGGTATGTGGCTCGGTCGGGGCCTCCGGCTTTAGATGTTAGGCTTAGGTGAGAGGTCTAGGTATTTGTCCCAGCTTGCACCCCCTTCATCATTTGAATAGGAGTAGCGGCAGATGTTGCCAAGAGGGCGGATTCAGACATATTGTTGTACTACTTTGTAAGGTCCTCGAGAATAATCAATAAAATTGGCCGCATGCATCTCCCAGATACAGAGGCCGGGATCCTTCTTTTCTTAAAAAAAAAACCTTTGATTGATCTCGCAAGTGAGAGTTTCGGCGAGGAAGTCAAATTAACTCGTGGGATATACCATGCGTGCAACCTAGTTAGCCATGGTGAATTCGAATTTTTAATGTCCGTCTTCTAGAAGGCGGGCATTGCTTTCTTGTGTTGTTTTGGCCACAGGCGTGGACGCTCGGCCGCCGCACTAGCAGGTGGAACAACCTTCAAGCCAAGGAGAAGCAAGGCAAAAAAAAGTAAAATAATAAATGATAAAAAATCATCTCAACCCATACATTGGCAAGAAAAATGAGGAGGCTTGTGGATAATCGTGTCTTTTTTTGAGGATCAATCGTGTCTTTTGTGTCATACCATCATCTTTAGTCGTTTTTTTAGAAAACTTACAATCTTTTGTGTCCACAGGCCTGCGCTAGCAGGTGAAATATCCTTCAAGCCAAGGAGAAGGCAAGGACAAAATAAGAAGGCGTGTGGATCATGGTGTCTTTTGTACAATCGTACTTTCGCCCGGCCACCGTCTTCTTTAGTTAGATCATCAAAACACCTAGTACATCATTAATAATTTGCATTGACTCTTTGATGCACGTCAGCCTTTTACCCATGAACCTGTGCTAAGAGACAAGCATTGAGAGTGCCTAAGGGCATCTCCAACATCGACCCTCAAACCTCCCGCATTCATTCGGATTATGTTATCCAGACCACAGAAGCCATCCAACGCGGCCCTGTATCGGTCCGCAGGACGGTCTAGACATGTTATTTTTTTGTAAAACGGACAAAGATGGGGGGGGGAGGGGGCTTTGCAGGAGTCCGGACCACTCCCAAGCCCGCCCCTCTCATGCTTTCCATCCCATGCACCACGCCACATTCATGCCGGCTCAGCG
Source organism: Triticum aestivum (assembly GCF_018294505.1). Taxonomy (NCBI): domain Eukaryota; kingdom Viridiplantae; phylum Streptophyta; class Magnoliopsida; order Poales; family Poaceae; genus Triticum; species Triticum aestivum. The sequence continues at coordinate 143,817,166 of NC_057804.1, forward strand.
CATGCAGCAATCGGCATTTATGTCGCGATTTGACCGGACGAGCAGGCGGCACAGACAAACGTGGCGTAGGGCGTCGCCACCTCTTCAATGCGGACGCCGCGTCGCGAGAAACCAACTCTTGTTGCTGCGCCGCATTGAAG